>NC_048298.1:207189512-207349140 GCF_013100865.1 Trachemys scripta elegans | reverse complement strand
TGCCCCCCCCCCCCCCCCCGCCTTCCAGATTTGAACACCTCAAAATTCAGGAGTGCTCAAGCTCAGTTTGGGCAGCTGTTACTTCATTTCTCCCAAATCAAATATACTGATCCACTGTAACTTGCTGTAGAAAAAGTAGGATAAAATTGAGCAAGAAATGCTTCCCAGTGGTTATTGGGACTGGAATTGCTATTTTCAACAGCCATTGCCTTTTTTTTTTTGTTGATGTTTGTTTTAAAGGAAGACAGTGATATTGCATTGGCAAATTCCCCCTAGAAAGAAAGAGTGGAACAAAATAATAATAAAGGCACCTCAACTTTTCCTCATTTATGTAGGACAGTCTTATAATGTGCATCCAGATATCCTCCAATCACACAAGCTGAAAATTGTTCCACTTTACTGCAGTTCTGTAACCATATGGGAACCAATCCTGTCTGTATTCTGTGCACATCTAAAATTCCTGCTGAATGACCTGCCCTGGGAGCGAGTTACCAGTGACCCAGGGCTGCGGCAGAAGGAGGGTGAGCCCAGGGCTGGGGCGGCAGGAGGTGTGGTGGGGAGGCAATGGTGGGGGAGTAGGGAGAACCCAGAGCTGGGGCGGCAGGGTGTGTGTGGGGGGTGGGGGGGACAGCCCAAGGCTGGGATGGCAGGGGGGTGCGGGTCAGGGGGTGAGAACCCAGGGCTGGGGCAGCAGGGGGGTGCGGCGAGGAGCCCAGGGCTGGGACGGGGGGCAGCCAAATTTTTTTTTGCTTGGGGCGGCAAAAAACCTAGAGCCGGCCCTGCTGACATACCATATATTGATCTGGCTGACAACAGGTTAAGTACATTCATTTGATTCACTGAGACAAATGGCTTGTTACTTTACCTGCATATAAAGGAGGTGGGAGTGGCTCTCTAAGGAAAGAGGATCTAGTATGGAGGCTGAGTATCCTGAAGGAGGAACCTTGGGAGCAATCAAGCTTGCAGAGACAGTTTGCACTTAATGTAGTTATGTTACTGATAATTTCTTTATTAATAAATGCCAACACAGGAAGGGATGAGTTGTGATCTACAGCATGTAGTACTTGATAAGTCGGCTCCAACTCCTCCACACCACTTGCACAGGGTATTGGGGACATGGTTCCACTTACATAAAAATCCCAGGGACCCTTCCTGGGCATTTCCATGACCAATCTCATTATCTGCAATAGCCTACGCAAGGCTGGCACAGAGACCTTTTCCACAATGCATCCCTGCTGCCTGGCTGTTCTGCCTCCACCCCCTCTAAGCATCCCCAGCACAATTCAGCCTCAAAAAAATACTTTACAATAGAATTTTTTAACTTATCTCAATCCAGATGGCTACATAATGGACCTGATTCTGTTCTCACTTGTTGTGGTACGATCCAGGAGTAACTCCATTGCAGTTAGTGTTACTGTCATGTAAGATTAGATTCAGGTACTATGTTCTAATCAGTGGCAGAAGGACAGCCCGTGGAGGTGGTATGTGGCCTGTTTTTTTTTTTTTTTTTTTTTTAACCTGATGTAACCCACCATCACAGTATCTTTCCTTTCAGGGTCAATGAGAATGAAAGTTCTCATCTTTGAATTTGATCCTATTTCCAATAATCTTATTCAAATTCAATTAATTCCTAAAATTTCCTTTTGATCTTCACTGCTCATTACAGTAACTCACTCTGCCTACCATCACTTATTGGTCTGGTGTTCAAAGGATTTAATAGTGACCATAAGGTTGAGTGTCACACACTTTCTTCTTCAAAGGTCTAGTGGCTTAAATTATTCTCGTGACATTGGAGAATATTCATGGGGGTGGGGATCTTAACTCTGTCTTTATGAGGTATTTGATAATACCACTGTGGGTTAGTTGTTTGGGGGATTTTTTTGGTTTTTTTTTTTTAAGGCATTATAATAGGAAGACAACCTAACTAAATGATATAACATCTGTTGTTTGTTTGGTCTTCCTTCTTTGTTAAGTACTGAATGTAGTCTCCAGGCTTCCACTATCTGTTTGCATATTGGTGCATATGGGATTTACAAGTATAGCTTTCATTAACGTTATTGTCTCAATTCCTGTGAACTGACAAACTCACTACTTCAAATACATGGCTGACAGTATTTGTCCATAAAGCGTAACAAAGTCTCTATTGAAAGCTTACATTGTATCCATGTTCCTAATCATGCATGTGTGCAGGTAATATTTAAGGGGTGATGTAACGGTTTTGAAGTTTATGCCCTTATGGTCTTAAGGTTAAAAGGAGTCAGCAGGGAGTGCTATTACTCGGAGATAGACTATTCATGCAGGAGGGAAGTTTCACCCTTCCCTGGTTAGCCGATTATGTAAGGTAGCATTCAATTGCCTAGCCTTGCTCCATCCCAGAACAGTCCAAGGACTGCAAATGTTCAAAACCACCTGCAGCTAAAACAGAACATGAACAGAAGATCAGCCTGTCTCTTAATAAAGACAAAAGACTGATTTAGATATGAGATGGTGAAGAAAGACTTTGTTCAGCCCCACTCAGCAAGATGTCTCCTCAGTGTTTTTCATGAGAGATTGGATTCTGATTCCTGAGAACCCAGCCAGCTCTGCAACAGTGAACTTGGTGGGGGAGGAGGGAAGCTACTTGATTAGCTAGAAAAGATAACTATTAATAAAATGTAGACCCTAGTTCACAGTTTAGGACTTCATTTTCTATTATAACCATGTTTCCATCTCTGTTCTTTCTTAAACCTTCTTCTACTTCATTACAAGTGCTGTGTGTTACACACAAATGGTGCTTTAAAATAAAACTGATTTCTTTGGGGGCAGAAGATCTGGCTTTCTGTGTCAGGGATTGGATATCACAGGGGAACACTTAAAGGGGATTCAGCTGTACCTCTGGTTAACCTACAAGACAGAGATAGGGCTGGCATAGCTGCGAGGAGAATGCTTGAGTGGCTGAAAGGCTGGTGGTGTTAGGGAGGGACCACTCATTTATCCCAAGGCAGAAGGAGCTAACAAGGTGACTCACAGTGAACTGTCATAAATATGCATCATGGAACCTTATTGACTCAATAATACATTGCCCTCAGTTACACTCATCAACCCCAGTGAAGTCAGACATTGGTCCAGGAAGCACTTTTTACCTATAGGGATGGATTATCCAGTCAGATATAGCCAGTATTGAGCACCTCCCTACATATACCTCACCTCCCAGAGCCAGGAACTCTCCCCTGGCATGAAGCCAGTAGAGGCAGCCCTACAGATCCTGTGCCACATACCCACTAGGGTAAGCATAGGGAGGGGAGGGGGCATACAGAGGGCATTCTGGGGACTGGGACAGAGTTATATGGCAGAGCACTGTTTGATATGACTGATCCTTCACTGGAATAATATTCTGGCTGCCTCCTATGGTGGTAGCATTAAGTTAAGGTTGCATAGGGATAAGCCTAACTTGCTGGATGGCTATGAATCAGAGATGCAACCAGCTACCTGCAGCCACCCTTCTCTGCTCTGTCCAACTGCAGAAGCAAGCCCATAGTTTCTTCAAAAATCCTGAACTCAATCCTTGGCTGCAGCTCTGAGGCTTTTGGCACAACTCAGGATGGGAGATCATAAGAAAAAGAACTGGTTAGAAAACTTTGTATTTCTAATTGTAAGATCAATAAGGCACTGGTGTCCATTCCTGCTAAAGCATGAGTTTGGCTTCTTGGGGCTAATGAGAATGACCAAACTTTTAGAAATAAGAAGTAGAGATCTCTTTATGCAAATGCCACAAGCTAGAACCCAAACGTGGCTTAGTTGGAATGTCTTACTTGAGAAAGGGTGATCTATTTGACTGATGTCGGTTTATCGTCCACCACCTCTCAATGAGGTTTCAAATGGATTGGTAGATCATCTACCTAATTCTTAACACAGAAATTAACAAGTGTGTTTAAAAGTCCATAACTACCTGGCCTCAGGCTTTTGGCATGAGACAGTGGCTGTAGAAAGATCCCTTATAACTGACTAATATATCACAGGTTTTCTAGCAATGCTGGAGTTGCAAGTGTTGCAACCATAAAGAGGAGTAGACACAGGAGGTCCCATCTAGACAACTGGCTGGAGAATTCTTGCTGTTTGCCATCTGGATACAGTTTAACAATTCATGTGCATTCAGAGAGTGGGGAGGCTCAAGGAGTGCTTCTCCATGATCTTCTGTGGCAGTGCTAAAATGTTATTTTCCTGATTTAAAAAAATCAAAATATTGGTCCAGATCCTCAGCTGGCATGAATTAGCATAGCTGTACTGGCACATTTGTGCCCAGGGAAGATCTGGCCTCCCACCCCTTCCCTTTTATCTGAAGTAGGCTTGGTTTTTTGTTCCTATATGGCAGATAGAAACTTTGGGTGAGGAAGGAGAAACAGTAAAATCGTGTGTGATGCACTGGGAACCTATGTATAGAACACTAATTGTAAATTAAAGAACTGTGCTTGGAGATCCAGAGCTCTTTTAGGGGCAACACTCGTGACATAGTCTTCAACCCTGTACAGAGATGCAGAGGTATTTTTGCTAAGTATTTTTGAGATAAGGTATGTTGTTCCCCTTCAGCGCCAATCCAAAAATGTCTGGGGGAAGAGGGGAAATAGGCCCAAGATGTTTCACGAAAAAATTCCAAAATCATTCATCACACATTTGAGGAAAAAAAAATTAGGTTGTTTAGAAATTGCCAAAAAAAAGTTGGTTTTCGAATCTCGATTTTTCCCTCTTCTGTTTCTCACCTTTTTGACCTTCACCACCCTTTTCCTTGTGCTATCATGTCACTGAAGAAGTAGGGTGAAGTAGTAGTAAAAGAGTGGGAAAGTAGGGGGAACAGGGAAGAAAAACAAAAATGAAGATTGTCTTTGGGGGAAAAAAAGAAAACCCTGAAAGCTTGAAAAAGTGAATTTCCCAGAAAAAGAGAACATGCCCTAGGAGCGAAGAGTCCTGGAGTGGGTATCCCTTTAAGTGGAAGTTCCTGGTATCATGGCTCACTTGGAGTCTCACTGATATGGAACAGGATGTTTACATCTAGATTCACTGCAGAACCCTGGGGCAGATAGCCCTTGCCTCCCACAGATCCCCCAGAATCTGCACAGTTAAGGGATAAATTGAGTAGTCTGTTCCACAGAGAGGGGCCCAATCGCTGACACCTACATACCTCTGACAGAATGACATGGATGTGTCTCTGTGATGGAAACCTTGTGGAGGTTACCCACCTCCCTCTGCCCCAGAGCAGGTTTATCCGTAAGAGGGAGTTGTCTGGCACATGGCCCTCAACAGCAAGCTCTCAAAACAGGACTATCAGCTAAGTTATATTAACCACAGTGCCTCTGCAGTAGGGCCTGCTGAATTATTCATGTTGAACAATTTATCTGATGTTTTGCAAATGCATTTTTTGTTATCAGACCCACTCTACAGCTGGCTGATCGATGGGAAAAATATTTGAAAAAAAGCACCAAATAAAATTATTCAACAGTTTGTTCTCATTATGAGATCAGCTCTGCTATGCCCCCACTAATTAGGGGGAGGGCCTGGTAGGGGGGAGAAGAGGCTGCATTGTTTAAAAAAAAACAGAATTCCTGGCTTTTGCCAGGTTAAAACAGGCCTCTAATGTTATTTTAACATACAGTGGGGTTTAGAGACAGAGATGGCATCCTGCAGAGAGCAGAAACAGTTTGCTTAGGAATACATCTATAAACTTGACAAGAATCAGCACTGAGAGACCTCTGACTCCTGCCTGCAGTCTTCAAAGATTTCAGCCAGACTATAGTGAAAATGACTTTGATGTGCTAGAACCTAACCAGACCAGAAAACCGGTATCGGAGGTTTTCAATCAGAATTCTTCACAAAAAGCCACTTTAAGTTGCTAGAAGAACTAGTAGAAGAGGGGGGAGGGAGAGAGAGAAGCCTTGGAATGCCTGCTTTTGTTGGCATTCAGGGTGTAAAATAAAGCTTTCTATGGAAAGCTTTGCTAGTAGAAAAGGATCTCATATTAAAAGTCATACAAAAGGCCCAAAGGTCAGCTCCTGGGTAAGATACCTGATAAGGAATCTTCCACAATTGCTGAATGAGACTCTGCAAAGCAGAGAAATGCAGAAAGTGGAAGATGATAGGGTTTTATCAATACTAGAGAGAGGCACAAACTGAAACCTCAGTTCCAAACCCTCTCAAAACTTTAGGAACATTAAGAATGAGATGTGAATTTAAGTCCAGAAACTGGATAAGTTATGCCATCTTTGTGGTTCCTTAACCCTAGGGTTGGCATGTACATGCCCAGGCCCTGGAATAAGACAGAGCCATAGCTATTAGGCTATGGGTTACAGATAGGTCTAGGTTACAAAGCTTGGATCTGCACTCAACTTTCCTCAGTGGATTTTGGATCCAGGCCTACTTGTGTGATTAAAATGCTTGAGAAGGCAGAGTATAACCAAATAAAGCTCTACTGGACTTGTGTTCATAGATTATACAACCAGACAGAACAAAACAATTGTGATAATCTAATCTGACCTCTTGAATAAAGCAGGTCATAGGACATCCCGGAATTAGTTCCTGTTTGAACTAGAGCAGATCTTTTAGAAAAAGATCCAATTTTGATTTTAAAATTGCTAGTGATGGAAAATCCATCACAACCCTTGGTAAATTGACCCAATGGTTAATTACCCTCCCAGTTAAAAAATTGCACCTTATATCTTGTCTGAATTTGTCTAGCTTCAGCTTTCAGTCACTGGATCTTGTTATACCTTTGTCTGCTAGACGAAAGAGCCCTCTATTATCAAGTTGCTGTTTCCATGTTGGGTTAATATACTGATCAACTCACCCTGTAACATTCTCTTTGATAGACTAAAATAGCTCAATCCATTTAGTCTTCCACTATAAGGCACATTTTATAGTTCTTTAATGGTAACACTTCCAAGCATTGTGACTCAGAGCTGATTGTAGGGGGATGTATAAACAGCAAGACAGCATGCAGGGGCTCTTTCCTCATGGCACATCCCTTGCCAAAGTGGTGGGTCAAGAACTGGCTAGAGCATGGGAGGGGAGAAGGTAGCCAGGTACTTTGCCCTACAATCCTCCACTGCTGGAACAGCCCCTAACCTTTAAGCAAACTCTGAGTCCTACTCTTCCTGCTCACTAAGTCTTTGAGCGCAAGTAAATTCCCTGGGGACTTCTAGGAGCTTTATTCCAGCTCTCTTTTTGAAGGGACAATACACATTATTTCACTCCATGCACAAACACTATCAGTCAACATTATTACACTTATGAATCAACATTTATCTATCAGCAGGAGACTGTTATTGACATTCTCTCTTGTTCTGTCAGACAGAAAGCAGATAGGTAAAAGTCAACAGGAGAACCAACGAAAGGTTAGAGCACAGTTGGAAAGAAGAAATTCACTAAGAATGGCAAGCTCTGACAAACTGAAAGTTTTTCCAATAAAGGACCAGGGAACGTTATTTTTACTATGTTCGGTGCTTAGCACAGTGGGATCACAATCTCTCACTAAGCCTGCTAGGCACTGCCACAACACACATAGTTATTAACAAAAAAGTATGTGGACTGATGGGGAAAAAATGTTACAATGGTTTAATGGATTTTGAGAGACCGTGTAAGAATTATATAAGGGTTATAAGGAATCGCCAACATGGATTTGTCCGGAAAAAAATCATGCCAAACTAATCTAATTTTCTTCTTTGACAGGGTTCCTGACCTAGTAGACATGATAAATCTTGATTTTAGTAAGGCTTTTGACATAGTCCCACATGACAATCTCATAAGCAAACTAGGCAAATGTGGTCTAGAGGAATTTACTAAAAGGTGGGTGCACATTTGGTTGAAAGATCTTCTTCAAAGAGTAGTTATCAATAGTTTGCTGACACACTTGGTGGATGTATTTAGTGGGGTACTGCAGGGATCTGTCCTGGATCCAGTACCATTCAATGTTTTCATTAATGGCATGGATAATGGAGTGGAGAGTATGCTTATAAAATCTGTAGAATGACAAAGTTGGCAAGAGTTACAAGCACTTTGGAGAACAGTATATTAAAATTCAAGAGGGCCTTGACAATTTGGAGAATTGGTCTAAAAAACAACAAGATTAAATTCAATCAAGACAAGTTGTCAGATGTGATGTCCACAGCAGTGTGCAAAAGTCACACTTCATTCAATCTGGATTACTCTGACACAGACAACAGGGATTCAAATCAAATAAACACGAAAATCTATGAACATTTTTTTAAGTGTGTCAAGGCCCTTGATCCTCGGGGCTTTCCAAAAGGGTTACAAGTCTCAGAGGCAGTCTGGTGTTAATGCCTCTGGGAAGCTAGCTTGTATTGAGTTGTTGCTCCTTAGCAGTCCAAAGTTCTTCTGTCTCTGCCCCTTTTGCTCTGTTCCTCCTCCATTATAGCTGATCTTAGACATCACAGCTGTAGTAATTGATGAGGGTGTCTCCACAATTGCCATTTCTCACAGCTGAACTGGGCCTGGTTAGTTTGGCTGTCTGCAAGCAGAGAAGGTTCTTAACCTTTTCCTACCTGTCTTTTGTAGACCCCATCACCCACCATCCCTCATGATTGAAGCCTCAGTGCAAGTCTACCTATAGAGATAGTGTTTATTTTTTAATGTGATATTCCTGGGATGTGTTGTACTTGGAAAGCATATGGTTGTAGTGACAGGTACACACTTTTTGGGTTTCCTTTATTACCTTCCTCAATGGGGGGAGGAATAGCTCAGTGTTTTGAGCATTGGCCTACTAAACCCAGGGGTGTGAGCTCAATCCTTGAGGGGGCCACTTAAGGATCTAGGACAAAAATCAGAACTTGGTCCTGCTAGTGAAGGCAGGGGGCTGGACTCAGTGACCTTTGAGTGTCCCTTCCAGTTCTATGAGATAGGTATATCTCCATATATTATAACATTCAACCATGGTAAGGGTGCATGATCCAAAACCAATGTAAATACATTCCCAAGGAAGTAATAACTCAGGGTCTCCACAGAGCATTTGACTACCAGACACTATCTCAATTATGGAATACTCTTTCTCATGGAAAAACTTCTTTTGCTGAGATATAACATAGGGTACTCTTTGGCATCAACCTCCTGGGATGCAACTGCCACTATGTCCAATTCAGGGGCATCTATTTATAATACAAGTTTTTTTAGAAAATCTGGGCTATAACAGTGTGACTACAGAGGATGTCTGAGGCTTCGGATGGCTCTCTGGCAAGCTGGTGTCTGTATAACCCACTTTGGGGCAGGGTTTTCAGTTTGGTTGATTAACAGAGCTGCTACAGTGGCAAAGCGAGGTATGAATCTGCAGTAGTACCCTGCTAGCCCTAGGAAGGCTTGAACTTTTTTCTTGGTGGTAGGTGCTTGGTAAGCTTACAAGACATGGACCCTTGTCCACCTGATATGAGAAAAAACTCCCCGCAGTCCATTGTGTAATCCTAACCTCCATTTTATCTTTTTGACTTCCCTCTTCAATAAGCAGTTGTCATTTTACCACGGAGAAAACTGCAGGTCATTTACCCTTGGATATTGTAGGTCACATGACCCGAGTTAAGCAATTTGTGGGCTGAGCATGCCCAGTAGAAGGCAGAGTAAAATGAGGTATGGCCACAAATTAAATGACCTGAAGCATGACCAGTAGGGTCAGATGTGGTAATCATGGCTCTGAGGCAAACCACCACAAGAGCATGTGCAAGAACGACAATGCTTAACAATGAGCATGTGCAGAATGAGGTTACTAAGAGTCACATAGCAGAAGCCATAGGTTACTCAAGGTCACATATAAGTTGAAAGAGAAGGTTGCCAGATGTCAGTGAACATGCTCAGTAAAGGTCTCGCTACTGATATACTAGTATAGAAGGAGAGAGAAGAAGAAGAGCTGCTGAAGAAAGTGACAGTTTAGAATCTTGAGGAGCTAAAAGAAGCTGCCCCAATAGCAGCAGCAGCAGCAACCACACCAGCAACTTCCAGCGATAAACAGACAAGCACACTGATGGGTTTGGACACTGATCCTCTTGGGACTGTCACCTGACGTGCTGAAATTACCTCTGAGCCCATTTTTCCTGCCAGCTTAGGACTTCCATAACCCTGCCTTGTTGAGACAGACACTAGTCTGCTGCAACACAGATCCCGGTCTGGGCCACGCCCAGAAAGCTGCAGGCTTTAAGTGAAAACTGCTCTGCAGGTTACCTGACTCCAGCACCCAGACACCCAGCTCCCAGTGGGATCCAAACTCCAAATAAATCCATTTTACTCTGAATAAAGCTTATACAGGGTAAACTCCTAAATTGTCCACCATCTATAACAGAGGGAGAGAGATATGCACAGCTGTTTGCTCCCCCAGGTATTAATCACTTTGGGTTTACTAATAAATCCTACTTTTTATACTTTTATTTAAGTGGTTCCAAGAAACAACAGACAGAACAAAAGTTACCAAGCAAAATAATTAAGAAACTGATTACAGGTAATCTCACCCTCAGAAATGTTCCAATAAGCTTCTTTCACAGACTAGACTCCTTCCTAGTCTGGGCCCAATCCTTTTCCCTTGTACAGTTCTTGTTAGTTCCAGCAGCCATCTCCGGTGGTAACTAGGGGTTCTCTCATGACTGACTTTCCTTCTCCTGCTTCACCCCCTTTTATAGCTTTGGCACAAGGAGGGAATCTTTTCTCTCTCTGGGTCCCCACCCCTCCTTCTAAATGGAAAAGGACCAGATTTAAGATGGATTCCAGTATCATGTTACATGGTCACATGTCCTGTGAGACCCCAGCCTCCATTCTTCCTGGGCTGGCCCACATATACACAGGAAGGTTTGCAAGTAAACAGATATTTACAGTTAATTGATTCTGAAGCACCCTTAATGGCTTCCACTTAATATGTTTACATCAGTAATACAAGTTTGTTATTCTCCTAACTCCAGACATAGAAATACATTCATACAAATAGGATGAACACACACAGTAGATTATAAGCCTTGTAATGATACCTTACAAGAGACCTTTTGCATAAAGCATATTCCAGTTGCATCATATTCACATTCATAAGCATAAGCATGTGATGTTGCATTCTACAACTACACTCTCAAAAAGTGATCAGGAAGGACTCAAGGTGGTCTTCTACCATGTTGGGAAGCTTATGAGATGGGGTGCTCCCCAGATTGATGGGCAGAACTTGTGCTAGGGCAGGGTCCAAGTGGCTTTGTAAAGGCAGCAGGTTGGTCATATTTTGTAACACCTGTTGATTTGTCACCAGCTGCTCAGACAGTTTTCTGCTACTGGTGTACTTGTGAGTTAGTCAGTCACTATAGGAGTTGATTCACCATCATTTGTGGGGATTCTTTGGAAGGGGACTGGAGATGGGCTTCTATTTGGCAGGGGGGGGAAGAGGGGGGAGATAAATCCAACTTTAGTGCCACCTGTCAGCTGTGCAAAATCTGCCTCAGGCACTCTGGGTCACTTTTTGACCTGAAGAGTTCCAATCAGCAAGAAAGGCGGGGTCTATAAATAAGGCCCTACCATATTCATGGTCCATTTTGGTCAATTTCACAGTTACAGGATTTTTAAAATCTAAATCTCATCATTTCAACTATTTAAATCTGAAAGTTCATGGTGTTGTAACTGTAGGGGTCCTGACTCACAAAGGAGTTGTGGGGGGGGTAGTGGGGGTTTCAAGATTGTTGTAGGGGGGGTTGCAGTACTGCAATCTATGTCTGTGCTGCTGCCTTCAGAGCTGGGCAGCTGGAGAGCAGTGGCTGCTTGCCTTCAGAGATGGGCTCCCTGGCTGAGCTGCTGCCAGCACAGTGAGAAATAAGGATAGCATGGTATTGTCACTCTTACTTCTAGCCTGGAGAGCTGGGCTCTCAGTCAGCAGCTGCCACTCTCCAGTCACCCAGCTCTGAAAGCAACAGTGTAGAAGTAAGGGTGGCATGGTATGGTATTGCCACCCTTATTCTACATGGTGGCTGGTGGGGTGCTGCCTTCAGAGCGGGGTGCCTGGCCAACAGCTACCACTCTCTGGCCACTGAGCTCTGAAGGCAGCACAAAAGTAACCTTCCTACCCCTACCCTGCAACTCCCTTTTGGGTCAGAACCCCCAATTTGGGAAACTGGTCTCCCTGTGAAATCTGTGTAATATAGGGTAAAACCCACCAAGTGAAATCTGGTCTAAAGCCAGATTTCATGGTCCATGACATGTTTTTCATGGCTATGAATTTGCTAGGGTCCGATCTATAAACATTAAAAATTTAAAAGGTCCTTGATCCTCAGGACTTTCATCTGACTACCTCCCTTGCCCTGCCAGAGGGCTACAAGTCTCAAACAGTCTGGTGCTAACTCCTATGACTGGGTGGCCAGCTGGCCACGAATTGTCGCTCCTTAGCAGTCCCAAGCTCTTCTGCCCCTTCTCTTCCTCCCTCTGTACAGTTGGCCTTGCGATTATTAGTTACTGCAGCTGTGAATGGCTCTTTCCATTATTGGCATTTCTCACAACTGAGCAGGGGCATGGTGAATTGGACAGTGTGCAGGCAGGGGTCTTAACCTTTTCCTGCCTATGTTTCAGGTCAGATTTGTAGACCCCAACCACACAAGTGTTAAGCACTGCACTTAAGAAAAAAATCAAATGCACAAATACAAAATGGGGAACACCCAGATAGGCAGTAGAACTGCTGAAGAGGAGCAGGGGATTATAGTGGATCGCACACTGAACAAGTCAACAATGATGCAGTTGCAAAAGGGTAAGATTCTGGGATGTAACAACTAATGTCATATGCAAGACTCAGGAGGTAACTGTCCCACTACTTGGCACTGCTGAGCTGTCAGCTGGAATACTGTCTCCAATTCTGGGTGCCACATCTCAGGAAAGTTATGGACAAAGTGGAGGGAGTCCAGAGGAGAGCAACAAAATTCAGTTTAAAAAAATCTAACCCAGGGGTTGGCAACGTTTGGCATGTGGCTTGCCAGGGTAAGCACCCTGGCGGGCCAGGCCAATTTTATTTACCTGCTGACATGGCAGGTTCGGCACGGGCGATGTGCTGGCCGCGGCTCCTCGCCGCCCCCATTGGCCCGGGTCGGCGAGCCATGGCCAGTGGGGGCTGCAATCAGCTGAACCTGCCGCGTCAGCAGGTAAATAAAACTGGCCTAGCCCGCCAGGGTGCTTACCCTGGTGAGCCATGTGCTGAATGTTGCCCCTGATCTAACCTATGAGGAATGGTTAAAAAACTGGGCATGTTTAGCTTTTTAAAAAACCTCCCCCCTTGCCCCCCCAAATGTGTTAAGGACAGTTACACTCCCTGTCCACTGAAATTAGGAAAGTTAGTAATGGGCTTAATCTGCAGCAAGGGGGATTTAGGTTAGAATTGGGGGGCCAGGGGGAGAACTTTTAACCAAAAAGAATAAACTAGGTACTTGAACAGGTTGATGAGGAATCCTCATTGTCTGGAGGTTTTTTAAAAAAAATGATTAAAATAGACACCAGTCATGGTTGGATTAGGTTTACAGTGCAATGGGCTGTATTTGACCTATTGAAGTCTTAACTAGAGCCTTCCAGCCTGGAATTTCTAGGAGTTTGAAAAATCTCCCCCCCCCCCCCACTCAGAATCAGTTAGCCCTGCTACTCTCTACCTCCTACAAAGAGGATTCTGCCACTCACTCTGCTTCCTCAAACTCACCTCTTTTTTTGAAAATTTAAAATAGAAAGACTTGCTTTCTTTCAGCTAATCTGAGGTGATAGCTGATGGAGGGGGCATAGAAGGGGAGTAAGACATGGGAACCTCTTGCCAATCTCATTGTTCATACATTCCCTAGGACCAGCTCTGAGTCAGAAATCTTTAAAGTGGGGGGGGGGGTGAGAAAAGTCAGTCCAATAGAGCTTTGGTTGTTATCCACCTTCAAGAATTAATAGCACATGGAAGCCCCATTCCAACATACAAAGTGGTCAATGGGAGTCTTTCCCATTGACTTCAAAGGGTTTTTGTTCAGGCCTTTAATGAGAAACAGATTCCATGTTATTTCTTTGTACATCTAAAGATTTTTCCAGGCAATAGACAATATTTAAATGCTCAAGCTTTATTTTAAGAAATATTGGCAAATTGTAACTTGTTCTACAAGGGTCCTGAAGAACCTCCTTCAGGAGGAAATACTGGCTTTGATAACTGAAAAAAATCAAAGACAAATTCACCAGATAAGTGAATTTTATTGCAATTTAAACAATTTTGCAGTGAGTAGGATGATATAGAACCTGTCAGAGCAAAGAGCAGTCACTGAATAATACATGACACCCTATAAATTAAGGAAGAAATGAAACACACACACACACACACACACACACACACACACACACAGAGAGAGAGAGAAAGGATAGGAATCACATTACTGATCAGAGTGATAAGCCCACCACCTTATGAATAAAGCAGTAGAAATAGGAAATGCCAAAGAAAGGGAGAATGGAGGAATAAGACTAGGCCAAGAATTTGTAAGATATACAAAACATTCAGATGTTTGTGAAAGTCCTAACTAGAGCAGTCCAATAATATTCACAAATTTATTCAATAATTGATATATGAACAATTGATGAATATTTCTGGTACTGATCCAGTCTCTTCCCAATGGATTTTTGGCTGCTGAAAATAGAATAATGAGCAGCTGAGAGCTGAATAAAAGGAGTGGAGCATTAGCCAGAGGCAAGCTACTTTCACTATGCCAGTGCCACCAACCATGGGTGATGGTCTCTGAAGTGGAATGGTGCAGCAATCCAGTCTGCTTATGACAGATGTGATTCTAATCAGATGTGATTCTTAAAAAGAAAAGTTGCACAAGTTATTTAAGTTACAAGTCCACTAAATTAAAGGCATTATAGTAGTGTAAAACTAGGAGTTTGGTGGAGAATCAGCCCTCACATGTTTATTTATAAATACAAAAAACCCACCTACATTAGAAGAGCATTTAAGATTTCCAAGTCAAGCACTCAAGTTAGGAAGTTCCTATACAACTTTTATTTGCCCTCTTGTTAGGGTGACCAGATGTCCCATTTTTAAAGGGACAGTCCCATTTTTGGGACTTTTCCTTATATAGGCACCTATTACCCCCCACCCTGTTTTTCCACAGTTGCTATCTGGTCACCCTACCCCTTGCTCATATGTGGGATAATACATGCTTGTAATTACATTATTACATTTTTCCACAGCATCCCTGCCTCATTCAGTGCAGGGGATAAACTGTCCTCACTTAATAAGCTAGTGATTCAATATTTTGTTTTAGCCTTATTCAATGTGTGGTCCCAGATCTTATTTACTGCAGAATATTTAATCCTTCTCTGAACACAACTGATTTCCTCATGGGCTTGTCTATGATGCCTCTCTCTATAGTGTCTGAGCACATCAAACATTACTGTGTTTATTTTCACAATACTCCTGTGACATGAGGAGGTAGTATTTTCCCATTTTACAGACAAGGATATTAAGGGAAAAAGTAACTAACTTTTGATGCTTATTTCAAGATGCAGAGGACCTGATTTTTCAGAGTACTTAGCATTATGTGTTCAAAGCACAGCGCCTACTGACTTCAGTTGTAGCTGAGAGAGCTCAGCACTTCTGCTGGTCAGACCCCAGGGTCTCCAGTCAGGCACCCAGAAAATGAGTACATGATTAGTGACCACCTCTGAAACATCTGGCTTAAATGACTTCACTAGCACCACACAGGAACTTTGTGGCAGAGTATGAGACAGTTGAATAGTACCCAGGACAATTAGATTCTGTCTCAAATGTGAGACTGTCCTTTCTCTTCTTGCAATCCCCTATTTCATGCATAACAAATGTTCCAGATTCTGCAATAAATGAAGCAGGAATACTACAGATAGCCTCCTTTGCTACCCTGCTTCATCCCAGAGCTGGTCAGATCGGTGCACTGAATGAGGCAGAGGTCCTGTGCAAGATATTAAGGACTGTATCATAGTGCAGAAGCACTGAAAGCACAAGAGATAGCGTCCCTGCTCTCTGAACCAGTGCCTCAGCCCAGCCCGTCCACAACTGCAATTGCAGGTAAAGTTCTGCTCAGCCACTGGGAGCATGCCCAGTGCAGATGAAAGCTTTGGGGAATTTAGCTGCTAAAATTTAAGCCTCTATTGAGCATGTGCAAACTATTCCCTCCCCCCCCTCCCAGGCTTATTACTTGGCCAAATTTGTGCAGGTTTTCATGGGATGGTCAGAGGCACATCCCTAACACAAAGGCCACTGCTTGCCATATTTAAAGTCCCTGCTCCAAACTTGGAGGTACTACAGCTTTTCAAGAAGAGGTTGCCAGAAATTTGTAGTGAGAGCAAAATAGTTTCCATAGCTTTATTCTTTGAAATGGCTGAACTGTTTTGGCTGAACTATTCCCAGAACAATTTGGTCTGAGGCAGACATCCAGCATGGAAATCTTCAGCCCAAAGGGTTATAATTTGGCAAGGTTACAAACAACTGAAAATAGGCTCTATTGCAAGTGTCAAGCAGTCTTAATAGGTGGCGTTGCCAGCTCTTCCTATAATAAAAAGATTAACAGTTATGCAGTAAAACTGTACCTCTAGTTTATGCATCCAGATACCATAGTGCTTAGAGATATGTAATAAAACAATAATCAAGAACTGCTGAATGCTTGATACCTCTCATTTAACTCCTCTTCATAAACTTCTAGATCTCCTGGACTTTCACTGTGGAAGTAATGTTTTTATCCTTTGAAAAAGGCTTACTGATACCTGGTTCTTGAATAGAGAAAAACTTATGGATATAACCATCTTCTTATGATGCTATTCATCAAGCTAGACAAGGGGTTCTCCAACTGGGGGTCAGGACCCCTCATGGGGGTCACAAGACTACTACATGGGGGTCACAAGCTGTCAGCCTCTACCCCAACCCTGCTTTGCTTCCAGCATTTATAGGATGTTAAATATATTTAAGTGTTTTTAAATGTATGGGGGGGTTGCACTCAGAGTACAAAAATTTGAGAACCACTGAGCTAGACCTTTTTAGGTCCCATTTGAGTCTTTCAGAAACTCTTGCCCTTTAAAAAAAATCCTTCCAATTATCAGGACTCTTGGTCTGAGTGTTTCAAAAATGTCTAGAAGTACAGCTAGACCTGAGGTCAGGGCTTATGTTCAACGCCTCCTTACTGCAATCAGCCTTGTACCTGGCCTGGTAGGCAGCAGAGAGTCACAGACCATTTTCCTCCCAGAACTCAGTTGCAAGACTCAGCTAACTGTTCCTGTGACAAACTCTTCCTTTTAAGCTCATTTCCTCCAAGTACAGCAGACTCTGCAGGTGTGCCTATTTAGTACCAACTGAGCCCTGAGGAGCTCATTAGCCTTTTCCTGATCGTGATGGGGCACACCCCCATCCCAATCACAAGATTTGGATTTCTCCCAAGTCTGTGGGAGAGATCCTGGCTGCATTTCAACCACATTCAGTGCAGCTTGGGTGAAGAGGGAGAAAAAAGTGTATTTAAGCCACATCTAGGGAATAACAGTGGTGCAACCGAGGATCTGTCCCATTGGGCCTGATTCTCCACTGCCTTGTACAGCCATTTATACCTATGAACAAAGAATATAAAGTGAGGTAGAATGTTGCCAATGAATGAGTGGAGAATTTTGATTTGGCAGACTAACACTCACTTTGTACAAGCGTACATGGCTACACAAAGTGCAAGAGAATCAGACACATTAATGTCATTTCAGCTGCCTGAACTTGACAGCATTGAACTGAAGTCCAGACAGAATTAAGCCAATTCAAAGAACAAACGTGCCAAGGTACTGGAAAATATACAAATATAAAAATGTAATTTCAAATTAAAACCTAGCAAAGAGCAAAAGTAAATTAACAAATGCAGTGGTGTTTTCTCTTACCTCTAAGCACTTCTATCCTCCCATGCCATAATATATTAGCACTGCCTTAATATTTAAAAATAGAAGTGAAAGTATTTCTTCCCAGCCTTGAGGAGAAATAACCTGATTAGTTTATAGTTTGGGACACAGATAGAAGAGGGAAAGGGTCAGAGAATCTATATGTGCCAAGCTTAAGAGAAAGCCAAAAATCAAAGGGATGCTGCTTGACTTTAGTTTGGAGTACATGGAAATTAGTACCTACTCTTTATTCCACGCAGGAGTGAGTTCCAGGAGTTCTAGAATGCAGACTGTAATAGCTAAAATATGGGAGACTTCTTGGCAACATTATCTGTTGCTTCAGAAGAGAAAGAATGCCCTTTTAATATTTAACAAATTATGTACTCAGCTATTCTGCATGTGGGATTTCTAAATGTAATATACTATCTTCTAATAATGCTTAATATCACATTTTAGATAATTTTATGTAGAATACATGTCTCCAAACCTTTGTAATCACTTCATTATAAAACTGTTACTACATAATTGTTCCTGCAACTCCCCCTACTACCTTCTGTGATTGTTGCAGATCTTCTCTCCTCTTGTTATCAGTTTACAGGATGATGCGTTCAATGATCTGACTCCAGATTATTCTGTTTCCTTCTCTATCAACCCTGAACTACTCTCATTCCAAACTGCTGAAGTAATTACAATTCACACCTGCATCTTCTGTTTATGCATCAATTTGACTCTAGTTGCTGTTATAGTGTCATTATAGTGTCAGCACCCAAATCTTTGCTTTTAGTTTTCATATTGGTTTTAATAGCAATTAAAATATGGGGCCAGATTCTGCTTTCCATTATTGTGGAGCCAATCAGGAGGCAGCCATGAGAGTTACTCCTGATTTGCCTAGTATTGCTGAGAGCAACAATTCACTGATGGTTAACTTTATGATTTACACTGCATGGACAAGCGAGTTTACAGGCAAATGTTATAATCTTTCTACTTTTTTACTGTTCTCGGTTTATAATTTAAATACAAACACTTTATAGAGCGTATATTAATATGAATGCTAGGTGATCTGTGTTGTTAAGGAATTCAGTGACAAACATATCAAAAGAGACCCATTAACCACATTTTTTAAATTTGTTTTATTGCTCCACTGTCTATCACCCTCTCCCAATTTATCCATTTCTACTTTCTAAACATTTGGGGCCAAGTTCAATGCTTTACTCTAGTCAAGCAAAGCAGCCATAAGCCAAGCGTAATGGGCATATCTGTCCCTGTTTATTTGTATTTTAAAAGCCTCTTTCATTGTGGTGGGGGTGCCTCAAAATACTTAGAAAATATGTATTGATTGAGCCTGGGAGAAACTACAGATAGGGAAACAGAGGTTAAATTACCCAAGGTTGTATAGCAAGTGATTTGCAGAACTGGGTCAAGAATCTAAGAGAAATACTAACTACAGTACCTCTTGTTTGCTCTATTAAATACGTTGGGCTTGATTCTCCATTGTCCCCATCTTTGTGTTGTGATTTACTGCTGTGCAAAGTGGGTGTAAAAATGCTACCAAATAGCGTAGGTATGAATGGCTTCATAAAGTGCTAAACAAAGCAGAATCCCCATAATATTTACCCCTTATAAACATGTCTCTGCCTCATTAACTTTGTTTATACACCAACTTCCATGATAAATTTAACACTGCTCTGTTGATAAAAGGGTTGGTTAATAATTTTCTCTTTGCTGCTGGATGACTCCGCAGCAAATGTGCATGAAATATTTTAGGTCTCATATCCACCAGGCCTCTTTCCTTGAATTTTTCAGCCACAGCAATGGCTATTTCTTTTCATTAGAACTCAGAGGATTTCCATCTGCTATATTGTAACTATTACAATATAGATTATACCAGTAGGTCAAATTCTGAGTTGCAAGCTTAACAGTTTCCCCTTAAATACAAATATAAGTCACATTAATGTAATTTTCTGAATTTCTGTGTTTTGCTGCATATACTTGATATTTAAATATTCTATACTTTATGTATCTATACTTGATATTTAAACATTTTAGATCCTCTTTATTGTAGATATATTACTAGAAGGGTAAGGCAAAAGGTAAGTTTTTTCCATTAAGATATGCTTGTTTCCATATTTGCAAAATATTCCCAAAATGAGACACCATCTTAAATTTTGCTAAAAATTAGAGCAAAAAAATATTTTGCTATTGGGATGACTTCAAAAATTGGGTGTCAATTTGTTATGTTATTTGCTGAATGCCAAGCTGGCTAGGTGGTTGTGTGGGGTCACAAATCACATGGTATTGCCACACATACATGCAGCCAGTCAGGGTATCATGTGGTGTGGAAGGTTAGCAAAAGCATAGATCTTGCTCCCTTGTGGAATGGCTGAAATTTTACAAACAAACAAAAAAGAGGCAAGTGTTAGTAATGTATGCAGGCCTGTATATTTGCCTGAGACAGAATTTTGGGCCTTGTTTGCTCATTTAACTTTTGATATTTTTAGATTCTTACTAATGTGTGAACAAAGACACTTAAATCTGTTCACAAGCAGATGAGGTGAAAAGAGCTAAAGCAGTGGTGTTGGCACATTTTTAATAGCAGGGGTACTGAAAGCCAGCCCCCTTACCCCTGCCCACACCCCCCACCTCCAGAGCAGAGGATGGGACCCCAGGCATGTGGGGCTGGCAGCTGGGACTGTGGGTGCACAGCAGCACCCTCCCACACCTCTTGTTCCTGCGCCTATGAGCTAAAGTGTTGCTGGGTAGAGTGAGAGTTTAATATATGAGCATACACTTGAAAGACAGTCCTGCCTCAACTCCTCTCCCAAGATAAGGTCAAACAACCAGTCAGGAGGGGCAAAGAGGATGAGGGGGAAGGTATAAGAAACACAAAAAGCCAAAGAAATGCCTGTCCCTGACTGAAGCACAACCTCACTCCTTACCCCTCCCATGAGATACAAAGAGTGGTACCAAAGCTGCCAGATTCAAGATCCTCCAAAACAGAACGTGACCATAAGGTGTGGGATCAAAGGTGTGCACTACAGGGTGCTAAGGAAGGGGTAATTGGGACACTGGGAAAAGGCTCTGCTGGCATGCAGAGCTAGGAATATGCTTGCCTGATTAACCCCAATAAACATCTCATTGCCCGCACTTCAGAATTCTGTGTGACAAGAACCAGGGGAAAGGGAAAGCCCTCAACAGCAAGCATTTCCTCATCATTAGTGAATATCAAAAATTCTGTATAAACGTGTGGAGGTGGGGGGTGGGTTTAAAATAACTCTTCAATGGATTTTGGATCAGTCCTGTGTAGAGCTGGTTGGGAATTTTCCCTAGGAATGATTTTGCAACAGAAAATACAATTTTGCATAAATTATAACTTTCCATGGGAAACTTGATTTTGCCACAGTAAAACCTAAAAATATTTTGCTCTGGATCAGTTTGACCCAAATCAAAGTATTCTGGCTTGTTGAACTGACTTTAACATGAAGCAAAATATTTCAACATTAACAATATTTTCCTATGATGGTGTATTGCCTCCTGGGAGCAGTAATTCAGATGCCTTATACCCCCATTCCCTCCTCAAGGATGAGGGACTACACCACCCCGATGCAATAAAAATCTGTTCCCTGACCAAGCAGCATAGTGCATCATATTCAATATGACATTTCAATTTGGGATATCAAAAAATCCCCAATCATCTCAGTTGAAAATGCCAAAATGAAACATTTCACCATTTCTGAATCAAAAATTCGTTAAAGCTTTATTCCATTAAGAGTCAATATTTTAAATTTCTCATTTTCAGGAAAAACAGGATGTTGAAATACTGGAATTTCCTGAAGGACAGAAATTCCAATTTAACTCTGCTCTAGACATATGTCCTACAACAACAGAGGACAAGCTTGACATTGCTGATTTTATGGTCGGAAAAAGCAAAAAACAGTCAAGCACTCTTTAAAGTTGTAAAGCCAGAAAGGCAAACTTTCCCCCCTTTGCAAGTCACTTTTAAAAGTTGCAACATTACCTCTATCTATTGTACACTCACTATTCATATCTATTTTATGACAAATAGTAATATAAAGCAATGCATTGTTAACAAATGGTAATTCTACTACTACCACCACCACCACGCTCTTATATGGTACTGTCCATCCAAAAATAATCTCAAAGCAATTTACAAACATTATGGTATTAAATGTTGTAACTAGCTAGGTAGAGATAGCTACACCAGTTTGCCTTGATAAGTTTGTTCCTAGGTCACTGCTGTAGCCTTGGGTCCAGGAACTACAAAACAGTAGGAGAGTGGGCTGGGAGAGGAGATAGAGGAAGAGAAGGAGGAATAAGAATGAGCTCTGGGAAGAGCTAGGGAATAACCTTACTTTTGCAGTTGTGGTTTCCTTGAGTCTTCCTTACAGGGACTCAGTTATCCCATTCTACTTGTTTTATTTTGTCTAAGATCTGGTCTATGCCTAAAACTTAAATCAACCTACCTACATTGCTCAGGCCTGTGAAGAATTTTACAGCCTGTGTGCTGTAATTAGGTCAACCTAAGCCCCACTATAGACACAGCTAGGTTGACAGAAGAATTCTTTGATCAACCTAGCTACTGCCTCTCTAGGGGATGGATTTACTATAGTGATGGGAAAACCCCTTTCATCGCTGTGGTAAGTGTCTATACCACAGTGACATAGTTGTAATACTGCAGCTGCGCCACTGTAGAGTTTGCAGTGTAGATATAGCCTCACTTTCATAGCACCCGCCAAGGTAAATTATTATTCCATTTAACAGATGTGGAAGCTGAGCCACAGAAAAGCAGTTTCTTACTGTAGGTCCTACAAGACGACTGACAGAGCAGGCAACAGAACCCAGGTCTCCAAGGTCCCAGTCCAGTACCCTAACCTACACTATCTTTTCTCCAACAGGAGGAGAAAATACTGTGTGGACATCAAATTCAGCTTTTGCCTTCAAAATGTAGGTCACACGCCTTAGCTCTTCAATATCTCTCATACAGACTTCTTCCACTCCCTCGCCTCTCTGCTTGGTCAACACTAACTTTGATACCATGTATTTTCCTCCTCACAATGTCTCTAGCCCTCAGGACAGCATCCCGATTCAGGACAGCACTTAAGCCATTTTTTAATGTTAAATTTGTGCTTAAGTACTCTTCCGAATAGGAACAATTTAAACAAATGCTCAAGAGTCTTCCTGAATCAGTACTGCTGTGCCTCGTTCCATGCTGCCCCTTATGCTTGGAACACCCTCCCCAAACCACTTCCCTTGCCTTAGTCAATCCACCATGCAACTTCACTTCTGTTTTCTTGCCCAAAAAGTGCAACTGGGGAGCAGGGACGGATTAACTTTTTGTGGGCCCGGCGCCAAACATATTTGTGGGCCCCCATTGGGGAAATAGGGCATGTGATGGGGGCGGTTTGCAGAGTGAGGGGCCAGTTGGGGGCAATGAGACACAGTGCAGCAGGAGTGGCCCACTCAGCCCAGCGCAAGGGCATTGTTTACAAACTGCTAGATGCACACTGGCCCGCCCAGCCCTGTGCCTCCAGTGTGCTCCTTCCACACTGCCCCCTGCCCTGCCCTTATGCCAGTGCGCCCTCACCCAGAGACTTCCCCCACAGATTCCTATGCCCAACACGGCCTGCCTAGAGACCCTTTCCGCTGACCTCCCACCACAACTGACCAGCATCCTGCACACCATACCCCCTGCCCAGCTCCCCCACCCACAGATGCCCAGCTGTCCAGCACCCCCTTCACAGTCCCACCATCACAGCTGTACAGTGCCCCATATTCCTGAGGGAATTCTGCATCAACATCTGTGCATATTTTTAAATTCTGATTTTTTTTATAATAAATAAATGTGGAAGCTCCACCATGGCAGTGGGGAGCACAGGCCACTGGCTGCATGGAGGTGGGAGAATACCCTGCAGCCTCCCCTACCCCCGGGACAGGGATTTGGCAGTGAGACTGAACCTGACAGCACAAGGGCCAGGTCTGCCACAGAAACACCCTGGGGCCCTGCCCCTTTTGCGCCAGGCGCACCAGATGTGGGCAGGGAGGCTCAGCCCAGCAGCAGGATCCAAGTGCAGAGGGACTTGGAGTGGGGGTATCCAGATGGGGCAAGAGGGGTCTGTGGGGGACCTAGATGCACAGGGAGGTGCCAGGTGCAGGGGCAATGGGAGTCTGCGGGGGTGGGAGGGAGAAACAATTGAAAGTGGTTGGAGCTCAGCAGCGGGGGGGGGGGGGGGGAGCCTGGGTGCAGGGGAGATGGGGTTGTTATACATAAAGTACTGCACAGGATCTCTTCAGGCGGAATAAGGCAAATGCCACATTCATTGGTAATACATGCATCAATCAACATTGTATCCTATGCATATGATCTATATTACACTCATGCATTCACACACACACACACACACACACTCCGTCTTGTTGTTGTTGTTACCAACTAGCTGCTCCCCTTAACTTCACTGACCAGGTGAGTTAGACAGGGGAGGGGTGGAGCCAGGCTTCTGCCGATCTGGATCAGTGCTCTGATGTTGAGAAGACCCAGGATCCTCTGCAAGACACCTCACGTTTATAGCAGCTTCCCTCTCATGCAAATCTATACCAGATTCAAAATCTGTGTCCGTTGGTCCTTTGTGCTGCTTCCTTTTGGGTGTTGTCCCAATAGGGTTCAAAGAGGGTGTTTCCAAAAGAAGGGGCTTGATTCTAACCACCACCCCCCCCCCCTCCCCCCCCCCCCCCCCCCCCCCCCCCGAGGCCATCAATATGTCTGCTCTTCTTTAGTGAGCCCACTTGACAAGTTCGATTGTCCTGGGGTCTGGCTTCCATCCCCTCTCCAACTAGCTGTCTGGAGGTGCTGCCTTCCATGCCTTGCTCATTCACATCTCATTCATTTAACATTTCAATTGATTAAGGGAGTGTGCGGAGGGGGAAATCATTCTACTCTGAGCAAAAAGACATTTTTCTTCTACTTTAACTATCCTTGGGGGCTATAACATTATACCAAGGCGTAACAAAGTTTTCTGTAAGTTTTTCTACATAGAGATCTGATACAGAGTTCCTATATCAAAGGACTTGATACAAAGTTGTATCAAAATAGCTTAATACAGGGTTATATGAAGAGGCATAATACAAAGTCATAAAAGTTATGTGAAGTTGTTTAATACAGAGATTTATCTACAGGGTTCATTTGGGTGGGGGTCTACATGTAGGTGGTTGGAGCTCAGTGGGGAGGGTGTCTGGGGGGGCTCATTGGGGTGGTACAGATACAGGAGAGGTGGGGTTTGTCAGGGTGAGGGTTTGATAGGCCTGCTTAACAGGTGAGCCCCAGCTGCTGCGGGAAGGGAGCAAGCTGTGAAAAGAGGCAGGGGAGGGGGAGGTTGGCTGCCGCACAAGCCTCACTGCCAGGAGCACCAAGCTTTTGCCCTCTGCAGGAGAGAGCGGGGGGCGGAGAAGAGTGGGCCTGGTTGGAGCCCCCCTGGAGTGTGGGCCCGGCTCCATGGTGAATCCGCTACTGCTGGGGAGCGAGAGGAAAGACAGCAATTGATAACACAGTTAATTGTATTATCAAGAGGTGTACATGCCTAACTGAGAACCATGTGATCATGTCTTTGTTATTTCCTTCTCCCTCCTCTGCGCTTTTTATTTGTCTGATGATAATCCTTGTTCCTTCTCCCATGTCAAGTTAAGACTGAATGGTCTTTGGGGCAGGGACTATATCTATGCTTCTTTTGGGGAGGTACCTAGTAGGTTTGGATGAATTAGAAAAGAACATGTGCTCATCATGGAGTTATTATTGCTGGAGGAACCATAAAAATACACAGAAAATGCAAGTGTTATTTTCAATGTGCAACCTGAAACATTGCACCTACTGGATTTTGGGGGTGAAAAATAATGTACGATTTAAATCAAAGTAATCATGTTGTAACATGGTTCACTCACCATTAGGGTAACTCCTCCAGGTCTGACACCCCATTCTGTCTGCTTGCTCTTGCCACTGCCCTACTTGGTCTCTGGGACTCCATGCATTTCCTCTTTGTGACTCAGCCCTCTAGCTAGATCACTGTATAGTCCTCCCCTTACAAACTGTCTCAGGCAGTCTTCCCATTCACTGCCCAGACAATGCCATTTCTCCAGGAGCTGGTAAGGGAACCCAGACCCATCCTCCACTGTAGGTTCCAGCTCAGGGACCCTCCAATCAGCAGCCAGCCTCTGCACCATCTTAAACCTTGCTGTCACTTCCCTGAACCTTGTCCCACATGCCCTCCTCCCCCCACTGACTGACTGACAGACAGACATCTCACTCATATCCAGAGAGTAGCTGCCAACTTCCTGGCTTTATATTAGCCTTGCCTGTTCCTTCTCAGCTGGGCTTCTTCATCATTCAGGGGTTACTTAGGATACCTAATTTCCCTTAGCTGTAGCCCATCTGGTTAATTTGCCCCTTCTCAGCCTCATTAACCACTTCTTGGCTGGGAGGAAGGGATGGTAAACACCTCATCACAGGCATATTGACACTATAATCATCTTTGTTCTAGATAATTTCTTATGTTCGTTATTATAATAAACATATTCCAATACATATCTACCTAATATAATTAAATATCAACACTCAAAATAATTTTAATTTGGACACAGGGAATTTATGTGTGCAAATCCCTTTGCCCTGAGATGTGTAGGTACCTCCTTTGACATGACATTATTTCACATAGTGTAAAATTAGGCAATTTTTATTATTAATCATAAAATTTGCCTAAGAACCAGAATTTGCCAGAGAGCACATGAATCTTAGGAGAAATGAGACTGACCAAGGAAGGAAAGAGACACAAGGATCAAGACACACTTTGTCTGTCTTTAATGTTAAAACTGGCAGAAAAGAAGTGCAATGAACCCAAGAAGTACAAAATGAATGATTTTTGAGGCAGTTCCTGTAAGTAATACCCTCCTAGGGTACATCTACACTAGCAACTATACACATGCATAGTTGAGTCATAACCCCTTACTGTCCTCATCTGAGTCCCTAAAGCATGTGCAGAGGGCACACAGTGAAAAAGCTAGCATGCACGGGGGGTATAGGTTTGCAGTGCTATAATCACCGCTATCAGGGAAGTATGTGGGCATAAGTGCCAATGTCATCTTGCGTTTTTCCCCACAGCAGCATAGGGTGACAAGTCCCTCAGCATAGTCATAGAAGTCATCTTCCAGGTCCCCACTGTTCCAGGATTTGTGAACATATGGCATCCTGGATTTCCCTTCCCTGCTGGGAACCAGGACCAGTGTGGGAGGGATCCAGTTATCTGCACAAGCTTTACACACCTGTTCTATCCTGTGCCTGCTCCATTCCTTCACAGCACAGCATGCCATGATAATGCAAACCATGTTGGCCACGCTAGCCTCCAGCCAGAGATGCAGGCGTTGTCAACAAGTTTCGGCCACTCAGACGTGCCCCCAACAATGATTCTGCAGCTACTCAGTCTACAGTTAAATTCCCTTTTGTCTGGTCATTGAAGTTGGTGGTAAGGCTTCATGAACCAAGTTTGGAGTGGGCATGCAGGGTCCCCCAAAATAACCATAGGCAGAAAAACACTATACAGAACCACATCATTTCTGGGGAATAAAGTCCCTTCTTCCCCATTAAATACAATCCCAATCTCCTGGCATCATGAACTTTTCCTGCATGTCCAATGTTTGTGTTCGAAGCCCTGGAGAACAAGTGAATAGAATCCTTTTCGGTTCACATATTCACTTCTGCCTTTCGGTGGGCAAAGTATGAGGGATATGGTGCCACCAATGGCTCCTGCACAGTTTGGAAAGCCCATCTGCTGAAATCTAGCTATAATTACTGGTACTTGGGCTATGGCAACCATCCATGGGTAGATGACAGGATTGACTGACTGGCAAACCTATACAAGCACCACCCCCGACAGGGAACTTCTCAACCCTGAACTGGTTTGCAACTGCATGAAGCTGTCAGGCTGTTGCCAGCATACAAAGGGCAATAGCCAGCTGCCTGTGTACTGGTATGGGTTTCCAAAAACAGGTGGTCTGGTGCTGGACGGTTGGTGCAAGCTCCTTGTGCAGCTCCATAAAGATCTAATTCTTCATTCCCAAGTTATGAAGCTACTGCTTATCCTCCTAGGTTTCCAAAATGATTTGATCCCATCACACCATGCTAGTTCTGCACCAGAAGTGGCAGTCCACCTATAGGCCTACCATGGCAATACCGGCAGTGACAATCTCTGTTCCATGGGACCAGAGTGGATTGTCACGCATTGTCTCAGTCAGCCATCTTAGGTGCATCGAAAAGTTCTGGTCTGATTCTGTCAAGTATCTAGTGGACTGAGTACGGCAGCACATGAACATTGGTCCCATGAGAAGTAGCAGGAACAGAACCACATCATCCAGAACTTGGTCCATGTCTTCCAGCAGAAGGGAGAGGTGAGTGGGAACTGCAGACAGTTCCAGCACCATACAGCAAGGCAGCTCCTAGAATGTCTTCTGGGATGCACAGAAATCTGAGATACCGGCCCTAAAATGGTAGCACTAATGTCACATACTAACAAGGGACAGTGGACACAGGTATACGCATGCACATAGTGTGTACC
This sequence comes from Trachemys scripta elegans, assembly GCF_013100865.1. Classification (NCBI taxonomy): domain Eukaryota; kingdom Metazoa; phylum Chordata; order Testudines; family Emydidae; genus Trachemys; species Trachemys scripta. Next base: position 207,320,668 of record NC_048298.1, on the reverse strand, counting down.
CATGTCCAGAGCAACATATGTGGACATGCGGTGTGGCTACAGGGTACATGCACTAGCAGTACATAGACAACTACTTGTACAACTCACAAGCATAGATGTAGCCTTAGAAACAAGTTAGGGTTTTGAATACAGAAAAAGAAGTCTCACATGAGGTGGAGTTTCCTTGTAGCAGAAACAGACCTAGCTGGCAAAAGAGCCCTTCTCTTCACTCCTGAATGGTGGCATGGCCACGCTTCACCTCATGCAGTGGCAGAAGGAAGATCTAGCACTGCTTCGGGAAGGTGATTGTGGAAAGCTATATCTTCACTCCCAGTAGGGAGAAGCTGTAGAAAATTCAGCTCTTCTTCTCTCCTTGTCAAGAGCAGCTAAACCCAGAGCAGGAGCCAGGAACTCTTCCTTAACCTTTCCCTGGGATGTATTGGGAATTCTCTTCTTCTGCTCAGCAAAACCAAGCAGGAGGGGGAAGTGATAATCTCCTTGCATTGCTTCATTTAACATCTATCTGGTAGGTAATAATTACCGAATTTCTTGGGAAATAGCATAATGCAACAACGTTATATCTCAGAGAAACTTCACTATATACTGTACCACATGCAAGGCCATCATTACATGCCTGATTCAAATCCCTCTGAAGGCAATGGAAAGATCCTATAGGGACTTGTCCTTCACTGCTGGTGAAATATGTCTGTCAGCATAGGGAACATGGAAGGCCCCAAACTTGATGAACCATTGCTGATGTGTTCTACAGGGGAGCACACCCAATGAGCAGCTGTGCAGACAGATTCCCCACACATTGCAAGTAGCAGAGCTGGGCTCTATGTCAGCTCCATATAGCAGACACAGAGCAGAGTGGTAGTGAGTTAGATGAATGGGTGCATGGTCACTGGATCCACAATTACATGGATCCAGTGGCTACAAATGCTCAGATAGGGTGGGGGGTTATGCACAGAGGTTACAGCTGCTACACAAGCGCAGGGGGATGGCAAAGGAGCTGGAGAACTGTCCTTCCTGTGCTTTGAGTACTGTATTATATTATTATTTGTATTACCATAGTGCCTAGAATTCCATCCCTGTCTCTTCCTGCAGAGTCCATTCACACAGAGCTTGTGCCTAAGCAAAATACCTAACTATCACCAACCTTACTACAAGCAAGTTCTACTGTATCGTTAATAATGCTAATAGCAGAACAAATCCTATAACATATGCTTACACTTCTTTTAAGGGTTGTTGTGCTGTAAGAAATGTGTGCCTGGGGAACAGAGAAAATAAAACAGAAGGAGCTACGTCCCTCCAAGAAAGGAACATAGGGCAAAAGGAGAGAGTAGGACCAAAATTTAGAAGCAGTGTGGGAATCACCCAGATTAAAATTATATTTTTTAAAAGTACACTCTTGGGGTTTTTTTAAATATAACTATAAACACTATATTCATTATTAATACTATTTCAGTAGGGCCTAGAGACCCCAGGTGGGATTTTTGCATCATTGTGCTGGGTACTGGACAATCACATGTTGCGCTGCTCCAGAAACAGACTAGAAAACAGATTGTGACTCAGTGGGTCACAATCTACCTTCCAGTTTCCCCGTTCTCTGTGAGAGATACTGTATAGCCTCTTCCAGATTTATCCCTGGTGCAGTGTACTATCCCCCATGTACTGGCTAGCTGTGGGGTGAGCAGAGCCAAGATTTAGCCTATTTCCTACCCCCTCTCTGCCCATATGGAGAGTGGGGGAGGTAGCATCTCTCACTGGCTACATCTCCCCCATATTATGAATAGACTGCACAGCAGAGTAAGGAAGTATCTGGTGCCCCCTCACTCTACTATGTTCCACATGAGCTGGCCAATGAATTTCCCCGTAGTAAGAGACAGGGAGCATTTACAATCTAAATAGACACTATAGACCTGGGATAAGAGAAAGGGGGTATTAAAGTCCCGTTTTTGAAGAGGGAATTGGGAAATATGAGTCATTTGCCCCAGGTTATACAGTCAGAGTGTGGCAAAGCCAGGAGCTGAGGCCAGATCTCCTGAGCCATAGTCCAGTGCCTTAACCACAAGACTATCCTTCCTGTTAAATAAAACATTTCAATCTCTATTGAAGAATAGGTACTGGTAACGGGTTAGTAAGCCTATCACTTATAGGTTACCAGTTCAAATCCGCCTGGGTTGGTGATTGCTCTCTTTGATCCTACGGCCACAGAAATAGCTGTGCAAGTCAGTGCCCTGTTGCAAAATCCTGTCCTGAGCACTGCAGGCCAGCTCACGCTCTGCCATCCCTTGTATTGAACAAGTATATCTCTGCAGTGCCTCTACCAGGCACATACTGTCTCTATGGTAATGGGAGACGGGAAGCATCTATGAAAGATGCTGCAGAGAAACACAGTGTATGGGGGCCAGCAGGAGAATGGAAGAGTGTATAGAAGCCTGAAAGGAAACGTTCCCTGCAAACTCAAAAAAGTGATCCTTAGTGACAATAGGATGATATGGAGTGACAAAGAGGATCACAACAATAAGTTGCTGTTGTTATCTTTTAGTTAATCTTTTATTTCTACTACTGAGTGTTGTTCATTTTTCATTATTCTCTCATTATAATTTGTTAATTGTTAATTACCAAGTGCTACAAAAAGTGTTTACAGATATTATCCAGAACATTTAGATCAATTGTCATCAGCCTGCTGTAAATTGAAAAATGGGCCACAGAACTTAGTTTTCTTCTGCAGAATTTAATAATACATTATTTGCTTGTTTGTACTACAGGAAAGACTATTGTGAAATATCAAGTATGGTTATAACTGTACCCTTAAGGCACTCACTGTATCTGTAGTTGTGCCATGCTTTACTCAATTTGGAAGCGCTGTAAATAAAAGGAAGTGTCAGGTTGAAAACCATATTCTTAAAAATGAATTACTTTACTTGTGTTACTAATAATGTGTCAAAATATTAAAGCAAATAATTATAAAAGTTCTAATTCACTCTTCATTCTGTTTGCCTCCTTTTTAATATTTCATTCAGACTGGACAATGAAATGGTTTAATCAGATTCAATTTTTGTTTATAGTCACTTTGTGGTTCTTATGCACTAGCACAATCTTAGAGTGTTTGTACTGAAAAAAACCAGCATAGTTATGTTTAAAGTGAAAAAAGTTTTCATTTTTTTAAATGTCAATGAAAACATTAGTGTGAGATTCTATAACCCTTTGAGGGGCCAAAACTCTCATAGACTAAGCAGTTGTTTTCTGGACTGCAAGGCTGGAGCTGGAGTTATTGCTCATCTTCATTGTTACAATTAATATTCCTTAACAGAAAAGGGAATTGTTTTATTTTAATCCTGTGTGCACACAATTGCTCTCAAAAACTACCAGCATCAGAGAAGACAAATGTATATAGGACATTATCTAAATCCCCATTAGAAGGAAATTATCCACAGGTGCTAATGCAGTTTGCCTGTATAATTTCAGGGAACATATTAGGGAGCAGTGTAAATTTTACCTGGTTATTTGTACCAAATAGAGCAAAAAGCAATACTGCATGTGTTTAAATGGTTATTCACCTTCTGTACATTCTTACTGCATGCGTTTCACAGATGCATAATCTCTACATCTGAAGGGTAAAACACTGGGCACAGTTCAAATATATAATCTTGGAACTATGGAGGAAATTGGTGACTATATCCAAATTACACATATGTGTAACTACAAAAGATCAGAACAGAGCCATAAATATGCATGTGGTGTACAGAACATTTCCTGGAACACCTTCCTTAGGGCACATATTGCTGTCTGCTGCTGCACATTTTAAACTTTAATCTTATTTTAAGGGGATAATATCTGAGCCCAATACATTCTAACTTGGGGTGGATGTTTAACTGAGCCAAAGAAACTGAGACAATTCTATACCATTCAACATTCTATACCATTCAGAAGTAATATTACTAGTACAATAAATACTTTCAAGGGGAAAAAACACCCATGACTGCACTGCAGATTTGTAACAACCAATTAATGGCCAGAGAGAGAAATGTTTCTGGAAATGCCATAGCCTCTGTCACAAAATTTTCAGTCTGTCTCCCTACACCAACCAAACAAGCCTTTGCTCTTGATGCAAATATTTCAAAACCAAACCTAGACTGCTGTCTTCATGCACCACTGCACTGCCTACATGACGTGTTTTCTGCATAAGTGAAAGAAAGTTGCAGACATCTTGTACTGTTGCCAAGACACTCTGACACTTGCTCTGAGACACTCCTCTGCTGCTGCTAGTCAAAGATGCTTTTACTCCAACACTTCAGCTTTGCATCAGTGTGCCCCTGGCTGTTTAAGCTTTATATATTGTTTTTCATTTCAATGGTTTTGGATGTGCCTTCTTTCTGTGCAACAGAGTCCACTCATTTCAGAAAAATCCCTCCCTCCCCCCAAGAAAAAGCCATGACAATTTCCCTTTGGCAAAAATATTTGTGTATAATTCCAGTTGTGTTACGCTAGATCAATAACCCCCATATATGTAATGCAGCTTAATGCAAGTGAATAATACATCCTCTTTCATCTGAACTGTTTAAATATTGTTTGGAGCTTTTGATTTATAAGGCAGTATGTGATCCAGTGATGCTATGACAAATCCCATAGTTACTGTGCGTTTACAATCTGTTTGGTGCATATATTTTAGAGATGTGGGGGAAACGCTAGCACACAGTAAGAAGTTATTTGGACAACAACCATTATTATTTGTGTTTTGTTTTCATTGTTGGTTCACTTTAATGCTCATTAAAGTGAAGTGAGAAACAGGAACAGAACCAAGCAGAATCTGTGCTAGCTTGGCTACTAAGCTTTGCCAAACTTCTAAATCTAACCCGTAGCATTATTGTCATCCTGGTACACCCCTTCTCTCAATCACTGACTGCCGATACGGTGTGGACAAATATCCACTGGGGACTAGGATGAAATCACCAAACTCCGTTTCACTTGTGACCTAACAGATAGTGGAACCTGCCCTTCTTTAATGTGTTTCTTAATGGGAACTGTCAATGTAATTCCCAATGCTTCATGCTGAAAACTGTTCCCATAATAAGAGAATACACTAGTGGGACTCAGCGTGGTCACGCTGAAATTCACATCCCCAGACTCAGCGACCGTTTTTAAAAATCGTGGCCTTCCAGTTTTGTGCTCATGGAAAGTGCCAGTTTATGGTGCTTTTTGTAATACTGGAACCAGAAGTAAAATCTGGGGAGAGCAAAGCTGTCCCTCCACTAGTAAATTCAGTGGTAATGTCCCCCATCTTCTTCCTTCCCAGACCACACACCAGCACCTCTCCCACCTCCAGTGGGCTGGACTGGCCTGTTCCTTGGCCTGGCTGGAAAGAGCTCCACCGCCATTTCTAGTGCATTCCCACTAACGCTTGGAGTGGCTGCTGCGGGTGCTCCTCAGGCTGTGCCTAAGTGAGTGCTGCACAATGCCATTTAGCAGCCAGCACATCCCTCAGCCCGCACCGCTTCCCGCAGCCCCCATTGACCTGGAGTGGTGAACCATGGCCAGTGGGAGCCGCCATCGGCCAAACCTGCGGACACAGCAGGTAAACAAACCAGCCCAGCCCGCCAGGTGGCTTACCCTGGTGAGCCGCGTGCCAAAGGTTGCCGATCCCTGGACTAGACAATGAGGTTGCATAGGAGTAAGACAGGATTTGGCCCACTGTGTACATTCCTGCCATACTAAGCAGATCGCCTTTCCAGTGTGTTTTTTTACGTATGGTGTGAGGTATGCCTGCTGCCACCAGAGCAACTGTAAATGGAGGATGTTGTCTCTTTATACTAGGCAACCTTCTTTCTTCCAGTCATCTATTCATTTAAACTCACCAGCTGCTGATGTGGGAACAGGCTGACGTTATCCAAAGCGACTGTGACCATTGCCACAGTTATATTGCTGCCTAACGCTAAATAACCTGTGTAGAAATGAGAAAGAAATCCTCTCCAAGAGAACATGATGTTTGGCAATCACTTTCATACTTAAAATTCCACCTTATTGATTGGTCTCCCAATCAAAATATTTTTTAAATCAGATGCTGTACGTATGACAAAGTATCAGCTACTATTACATCCCATTACATTTCTTCCTTCTCCCTCTCTTTCAGGCTAGAGTTGGTTTCATTTAGTTCCAGACAATAGATTCAATTAATTCCAACCACCCAGGTTTCTGGCTCCATATCAATGACCTGGGGATGGGTGCTTTTCTTATCTTGATTTTCTCGTCCCACTTCCAGACTGTCCCCCACCCCTGACAAGAAGATATATAGCAAATTTCAGGAGTCAAGGCTGAGTTCAGTCACCCAGTGCAGTTCTTTCACTACCGATGTATCCTCCCCATACACTTTAACACTGATGAAATTATACTTCATATATTTGTCAAGTGGTAAAGTACATGAGTAGTAAGACACAAATCCTCTTAACAGAACCCAGTCAAAGTAACTGGTCTTAGTGGTGGGGCGGAATGGCTAGGTCAGACTTTGAGGGCATGGCTACACTTGCAGATGTAGAGCGCTGCGAGTTAAACCAGCCTTCGTAGAGCGCAGTAGGGAAAGCACTGCAATCTGTCCACACTGATAACTGCAAGCACACTGATGTGGCCACATTTGCAGCACTTGCAGCAGCCACAGAGAGCAGTGCATTGTGGTAGCTATCCCAGCATGCAAGTGGCTACTACGTGCTTTTCAAATGGGGGTGGGGGTGGAGTGTGACAGGAAGTGTGTTGTATGTATGTGGGGGGGAGAGAGAGTGGGTTTGGGGGGGCTGAGAGCGTATCAGCATGCTGTCTTGTAAGTTCAGACAGCAGCAGACCCCCCCTCACACACACACACACCCCGCCTCTCTCTCTCACACACAGCATTCCACAGTAATGGTTTGCTTTGATATCCGCATTCCTGCAGTGTGGTGACGACGCAGGAAAGGAAACAGAACGCCAGGTCTGTGGTAGCTAGAGAGCTTTACAAGCCTCTTGCAAAAAGCCTCCCAGGAAAACTTTCCTGGGGTTTTTATTTCTCTCCTTACTTTGTTTACAACTCTTCTTAGTGGTTACATTCTTGCGCATAGAAGAGCCAGGCAGTATACATGCACATAAGATAACGAACCCATCTCTTGAGCGCGTGAACACCAGCTGCGAGGGTACAATCAAATCAGCCAAATAAGTTTCCCAAACACAAACACTGGATTGAAGGTCACTCCTGCCTCGTAGCCATGGGAGCAGTTTGCTGCGCCTATAGGCTGACGATTCGGGAGCTATGCATCTCTACACCTGCAGCAATTCCAAAACAATGACAAGGGTGGCCACTTGACTTAAGGGGATTATGGGGCTTTTCTGAAGGCCAATCAGAGCATAGTAATGCAACACCTCGTTCACACTGACGCCCAGACATTTCACCGGAGGCGCACCAAGCCTTATGCTTCTCACCGAGGTGGATTACCAGGAGCGCTCTAGCCATGGAATCAGAGCGCTCTAAGTGCCTTGCCAGTGTGGATGGGTCGTGAGTTAGGGCGCCCGGGGCTGCTTTAATGTGCTCTAATTCGCAAGTGTAGCCAAACCCTGAGGCTCACCTCTTTGGGGAGGGAGAACTGGAAGATACATATACTGCTTTTTCCACCTCACTAGGTCCTGCTCACCTTTTTGCACAAACAGTTCCACTGCCAGGGGCTCTCCACATTCACAGAGATGACTGCCAGATTTTCCAGACCTGAAGAAGAGCTCTGTGTAAGCTCAAAATCTTGTCTTTCTCACCAACAGAAGTTGATCCAATAAAAGATATTACCCCACCCTCTTTGTCTCACTAATATCCTGGAACCAACCTAGCTACAACTACACTACATGCACTACTTTTCACATGGGCATTTCTCTAGTGCTCTCACTGCAGTATCGGAGTACTTCAAAAATATTCGAGATTTTATCTTCACAACCTCTGTGAGATCAGGTGCTAGCATTATCCCCATTTTGCAGATGGGAAACAAAGACAGAGAGGTTAAAGCTAAAATTGTCAAAAGTGTCTACTAATTTTGACTGCCCAATTTAAGGCAATAAGGACCCAATTTTTCAGATTTTATATGTCCACAGTTCAGCTCCAGTTGACAGTTGTAGTTGTGAGTGCTAGCATATGTGCAAATCAGACCCCAGGTGCTCAGAAAATGAGGAACAGACAGTTAGTGGCCAATGTCAAAATTTTGGTTTAAATGATTAGCCCAGCACCACATACGAACTCCTGTGGCAGAAGCAGGGATAGAATCCAGTTCACCAGGGTGGAATTAAGTTGTCTAAGCCCAGGGGTACTGGAACAATTTTTATAATGGGGATGCTGATTATGGAAACCATGTATTTGGTATTGGTCATTATTACTTCAAGTCAGGGGGTGGCAGCACCCCCAGCACCCCTACTTCCAGCACCACTGTCTAAGCCACAAGACTATCCATTCTCTTCCTAAATTTTTGTGCCTCATTCACTACACACCTTCCAACTTCTGCAGCAAATGAGAAAAGGCACTACATTTTCACTTGGTACACAACCCTGATTTGTTCCCTGAGTATCATTCATCTTGTGCAGTCAATGAGGAAAGGGTCCTGTGAAAAAATAGTATGTGATCATGTATTTAAAATGCATAATCACAAGGGAGACAAACTAAGGTTGCATAGGCATACTTAATTCTTACTTTCCCTAACTTTTGAGCACTTGACTTTGAAACCTTAATGTTCTTTTACTATAATTTTTATATATAACTTCTGAAGTTTTTAAAAATTCAAACTGAAAAAACAAAGTCCATCATGTGCCATCATGGTGACATCAATGTGGGTAATCAGCAGATTTGGAACCTCCATTTCTCAGATCATCACTACTTGAGCCAACAAATGATAATAGTAGTAGGCTGTCATCCTCTAGATCAGTGGTGGGCAACCTGCAGCCCATCAGGGTAATCCGCTGGCGGGCCGCCAGACAATTTGTTTTCATTTGCATGGCCATCTGCAGCTCCCAGTGGCCGTGGTTTGCCGTTCCCGGCCAATGGGAGCTGTGGGAAGCGGCGCGGGCCACAGGGATGTGCTGGCCGCTGCTTCCCGCCGCCCCCATTGGCCGGGAAGGCAAACCCCGGCTACTAGGAGCTGTGTGCAGCCGTGCAAATGTAAACAAGTTGTCTGGTGGCCCGCCAGCAAATTACCCTGACAGTCCGCGTGCAGCCCGCAGGTTTCCCACCACTGCTCTAGGTGGACCAGCCACTAGCTTGGGATGAGAGACACCCTTTGCTGGTAGTTTTCACAGCTGTTTGCTGACAGCAGAGGAATGCTCAGACTCAGGAATACTGGGTTCTGGAGGGGGATAGTCTTTAGACCCCTCTGCCCTGTCCTAGCAGCCTGTCTCCTTCCTCTGCCCCTCCCGCAATGTGTCTCTCCCAGCCTGCCCTCATCCTCCTCCATTCCTATCCCCTTCTGGTCCTATTCCCCCAGCCTGCTCCTGTTTCCTCTCAACCTCCTCCTTGACCTCTTGGCCCCTTGCTTTCCCTTCTTCCCCTTCTACTTTCCAGTCAGGCTGATTCTTCTTCACACTGTTAAGGTGCCAGTCGGAGGAGCACTGAGATCACAGAAGAGGGAGTCTCCCTGCTCTCGGTTCCGGTGCCTGGCATCGCAGCAGCCCCTAACAACCAGGAGAAGCAATTGCAGGGACAATCTTATGCAACCCTTACAGCCCTGGGCTGGCGCATGCTCAGTGCCCACGGCATACTCTGCAATTTTTAGTCGTCTGTCCCTAAGAACCTGCTACTGGTCGTGTGTAATTTGTGATTTTTGAGATTCTTATAAATTGGCCAAATTTATGTAGATTTTGACAGGGATAGCAAAAGGCTGTAGTACAATGGACCCCTGCATTTGGCTGGTGCCTCTGGGTACTACCATACCATAAATATTAAATAATAGTGATAATAATGCTGCTCTTAATCTTAATAAGCACAAACATTTACCATAATCTGAAACATATGCTTATTGCAGCCTTGAGGAAAAAGGCTTACAAATTGTTCAGATCTTAAAGCAAATTTCACTGAAATATAAGAGCCTTTCCTGTTATGATATTCCCGTACAGCCCAAAAAAAAAAAAGTGTTTTCAGGTGCAAAGCCAATCTCAATTAGTATTATACACAAAACAGAACATAGCCTGAATTCTGATTAGAAGCAAACGGATGATTCATACTGCAAAGGTCTGCATCTTCTTGTTTGCTAGGAAAGCCGGTGTATGAATTGATAAGGGGTTTCAGGCTAGAAATAGGCATATATATCAATTTAAACATTTTCTCTAAAAACTGAGATTTTGTCATTGTGGCTTTTATTTTGTGTTGTCTAGCATTAAAGGCCACACATCATGATAGAACACCAGCTCCCCAACTAAGTAACATGCTACAGTTACAATAATAATGTACCTCTATTTTCATCAGGGAAAGCTGCGATCTGTTTGGAAGGTAGCCTTTCATGACTGAAAAATAAAAACATCACCAAATGTTTTTATACAGTAGAAAAATCCCTTGCTGCTGTTTATATCTCAGGAGCATTTAAGAGCAATTGGAAGATCAGCCCATCCCTATAAAAAACATAAAGAGGGGAACATAAGCACCAGATGTGGGTGTTTTTTTTTTCTTTTAACACACACCTGCTTAAATATTTCAAGCTCCTGGTAAACCAAATAACTGAATATATGCAACATATGAACAAGTACACATTGTCAGAAATTATATTTGTTTCGCTTGCTCATGTAATTTACACCTATGGCCTGCTTCAGTGTTTTTACTTGCAGTGTGGTTGTCTTCTGGGTACAAAACAAGACATATTTTTCTCCCATCTACACTTCTTATAGCTAAAAATAATGTTTTGTACACAACCATAACAAAGTTCTTTAAAGAGACATTGTGCTAGTCTCCTGCACATGCTCCACCCCTCAACACAACAAGGCAAGTTGTCAGGGTTATTAAAATGTGGCTACCGTCCATTTTTTAAAAAATGATCATCGCTGTTCAGGTAAGTGAAGGGCAAGATGCGTGAATGATGGAACTTAGCCTTTACAAATGTATTTATTTTTGGCATTTAGGTGTCCTGACTGACCCTCCCCTCTCCCTTTTCTTCCTGATTGCAAGTAAAAGCCCTGAACTGTGGACTTCTACATTATGGCAGGGGGCATGCAAATCATTGCCTGCCTGAAGAGGCTGCAGGAGCCTGAACAAACCAGGGAAAGAAAGTGGAGAAAGGCGTACCCAGCCGCTCCTAGACCTCAAAAAAAAAATCTAGTTCAGTTTAAGGGAAGAAAGCCTCCTCCCCCAAGAGAGCAGCGAGGCGGATGGGCAGGAACATCTGTAACCTCTAATCACAGGATCCCGGAGAAGTTTGAATAGCAGGGAGGGAATGCGCCCTGCCAAGAATGTAAAAGATGGGATCCTGGAGGGGGAGAGCTTGGAAAGAGGCACTTTGGAGGCAGGTTGGAAGCTCTGGGAACAAGAAAAGAGACAAGCTCCCCTCAAAAAATAAAAATAATAAAGGCAGATTGACAATTAAGCCATTCCAACTGTCACTTTTCTGAACAGCAATCGCTGTGATGAGAACCACCCTTTTAAATTATTTGAAAAATTGCACAGTGAGTCAGCACCAAGTTACATAGCACAATTATTTCTGTAGCTGTGACACCATAAGAATAATCACAGTTTAAATGGGGCCCTCCAGCTCACTTCTACATATGTGGTTGTGATGATTTGGGGAATCTATGTACAATTTATGAATTCAAGTTTGATTTTATGAGCTGTCAGTATCCTTATGTCTTATGGCTGCCTCTTACTGTGGCCTTACTTTACACTTTTTGTGCTGGGGGGGGGAGGCAGATGCCAGGATGTCTGTATATGCATCTGTGTATGCAACTGAAGAAGTGAGGTTTTTTACCCATGAAAGCTTATACCCAAATAAATCTGTTAGTCTTTAAGGTGCCACTGGACTCCTTGTTGTTTCTGTGGATACAGACTAACTCGGCTACCCCCGATACTTGTTTATGATTAGGTTGGTCATTAAAAACCATCAGCAACTGAATAGATCTTGCTCAGGCAGAACTGCATTCTAGACAAAACCAGTTTTCTCCTACTCTTCTGCAGAGGGCTAGAGTTTAAAGGAATGGAATTCCCTAGGAGAGTGAACAAAGGGATGAGGTGCAGCCCTTTAAAAAACACAGAGTCTGGGTGAGTGAGAGACACAAATGAAGCTTGGGGTAGGAGAGAGAAACAGAGGAATAGGCTTTTGGAGGGAGAAGGGACTTTTTGGCTGGGGCACCAGCCAAGGCGGAAGTAAGCTGGCTGTAGGAGAGAGAGAGGCTCCATAAATCAGAGAAGAAGCCATGCACTGCAGGAGGGGAGTTCTGGACACCCCAGAGGGCTCTGACCAAATCCCAAAGAATGCACAGAAGTCATGAGGAACCTAAAGCGGGGAAGGTCCAGTAGGATGTTTTACTGTTGTTACTTACATCTGTGTATCTCTTGTATTGTCTAAAGCAGTGGTTCTTAACCTGTGGTGTACACATCCCCTGGGGGTGCGAGACACCCTTTCTGGGGGGGTGAGACATGCCAGATTTTTTTCGAAGGTAAATCATTGAAAATACAAATTAAGCACAGGCACATATGTGTTGATGTATTCTTAATTTTACCGTGAAATTAAAATAAATATATAAGTCTCTTTCTTTCATTCTATAGTTATGATATATCTAGGTTTAAAGAACTGACCTACTTCAACGATTTTTGATAAGGGGTGCGAGAACATATTTTGAGAACCAAAGGGGTGCAGGCTGCAGTAAAGGTTAAGAATCACTGGTCTAAAGGTATAGAAACCCCTTATGAAAAGCCTATGTCTAAACTGTTAAGCAGAGTGCCCACAAGACTGGAGCTCTAGGAAAGAGTGTGCTTAAGCACCTGAGGAGTTTGGGGGAGGCAATACCTAGTCTCAGGGCCTAGGCATCTCGGAGGGCGGCAGGTGTTAGAAAGAGTATCAGGATCCAGAGATTGTGCCTAGAAACCCTGTGTACCCTGAGAGTATGCCTGGACTCTGCTCAGATTCAGGAAAACTTAAAAGCACTTGGGTCCAGGGAGGGGGCCTGTGACAGGCTGACTGGCCCTTTAAGGGAAGCCAGGCTGAGCCTCGCCTGTGACCAGGGCTGGCTCCAGGCACCAGCTGAGCAAGCTGGTGCTTGGGGCGGCAGATTGTTGGAGGCGGCATTCTGCCCAATCCTAGGGCGACACGGCTGCTTTTTTTTTTTCCTTCTCCGGTCGCCCTGTAGGGGGAGGCGGCGCGGAGAACCAGAGCGCCCTGCAGGGCAGTCCTCTTCCTTCCCTCCCCGCCGACCGGAGCAGAGCCCTCACGGCAGGCAGCAGGAGGCGGCGCAGCGGGAGGGGCCACGTGGCAGCGCCCCTGTTGTAGCCCTGGCCGCCCCCTTCTCTCTCTCTGCCGCCCGCTCCCTCCCCCTACCCCCCCAGCCGGTCCCCCTGCACCCGCACTCCGGCTGCGCAGCAGGGTTTTTTTTGTTTTTTTGCTTTGCCGTTCTGGCCGCCCCATTTTGGGGGGGGGGCTTGTTTGTTTTTTCTTTTTGCTTGGGACGGCCAAAAAGTCAGAGCCGGCCCTGCCTGTGACCCAGCAGCTGGCACATACACACCCCGCCCCACTGATGGTGATATGGAAACCTAATGATAATTAGCCAGCCCAGCTTCAGGGACTCAGGCAGGACTACTTAAATAGAGCTGGAAATTTAGTGTAGGGCAAGAGACTGCCGAGGAGTAGGACCTTGCTGCAAAGGAAGCCTGGGAGTTGGCTGTGGCTAGAGAGATGATCCCCAGAGGTACTAGAGCTAACTCCTGTGGGGGAGCTGCTGGAAGAAGGGGCAAGGTGTCCACAGAAACAGTTCTAGGGTCAGCGTTCTGGAAGGGAAACAGGGGATAGAAGACACCACAGAGCAGAGTAGTCTCCTGTGGGGGAGCACTGTTGTTGCTGTGAAGCTGCCAACCTCCCTGGGGAAAGGAGGTGGAGGGGAAGCTCTGCAGGAGAGGAGGCCAAGAAGCAGAGAACTTCAGTTTGGGCATTTGTTTTAGACTTTCAGCTGGACCTTTTCTTTTCCCAGAAAGAGTGAACTTTTGTGTGACTTGGCTGATGGGGCAGGCGATAGAAGACCTGGCGAGACAGGCCACTGCAGGAGTGAGGCAGTGACCATTGCGGGGATACCTGAGATGAGGGCCCCTGGCACCCTGATACAAGGGGGCACTAGTCAGCATGAGGCTGTGCCATTACAGGGCCTGGTGAATATTGAGAAGGGAGAACTCGACCAGGACTGTGGCAGGGTTTATTTAGGATTAATTTTTTGGATGGTAACATAAAAAACAGTGGCTGGCTCAAGGCCAGTTAAATCTTTCCCTCTTTCTTCTATTATCTATTGCTTTCTTTAGCACATAACAGCAATCAACTAATTATTCTGATCCTGTAAACCCTTATTTACATAAATCCCATTGATTTCAATGGGATTACTAATAGGAGAAACGGCTGTTCTTATGTGTAAAGGTTTCCCAGAGCAAGCTCTATAAAGCTTACCAGTAATATAGCATTACATTTTCTAATCACTGTAAAAGCATCAAGAAATTACCCTCACAACTCTCCTGTAAAGTAACTGAGTAAACATTATCCAAGTATTAGAGATAGGGAAACAGATGTAAGATGCCCAAGATCACACAGTGAATCAGTAGCAGAACTAACTCTTAGCAGATTCTAGTTACCTGTCCCATGCTCACTCCATTAGACCATGCTGCATCATCAAATGATCTATAAACTAGGTGATGAAAAACAAACACAGATCATTTGAAGATGGGAAGAAACGCCTTCTAAGAAGCCAAAATATGCAATTCATTTATTCTGAATCTGAAAATCTCTCATATGATTGCAAAGAACATTGCCACTATGACTTAATATGCATCATAGCCACAGGTGAAAGAATGTGACTTAAGGTGACGATTCTGAGTCAGAAATACATTGTCCTGAAGCTGGGCATCTGTTGTTTATATTTACATAACTGGTTTTACTAACAACATTAGAGACACAAAACCTAAGCAATAGACTAAAGGGAAAACAAGCCAGGTGGTGAAAAAAAAAAAAAAAGGTGGGGAGGCATGCTCACCATAAGGGAAAGCAACAAGCTATGTAGGCAGTATATAAATAGATTAACATACAAGTTATTCAGTCATTACCCAGTATCTAGATATTCAGCAGATGGGTATTTTAGAAATACTATAGAGGAGAAAACAGATTAAATTTCTGTTTGTTATTCACCTACACAGGACTGCCTTCTGGTGATCAGGGGCCCCAACCCTGCAAAGACATATCCACTGAAGTCACTGGGACTATTCAAAGTGTGTAAGTCTTTGCAGCATCAGGGCATATGAAATTAACTGACCTACCAGTGGTATTCAATCAGGCATTGTCTAACACCGATTGTCATGGGGTCAACAAAGAACTAGCTTTCTTCTGATTGAAAGAGATTGCACTCTTGGAGCTGGGGAACAGTCCACCATGCTGAAAAGTAAGTCCAATATTAATCTTTGGTTTTATATCCCTAAATATTAAACCAGATGCCAATTAATGTGTTTGCATATGGTGAATTTACACATTCAAATGTGTCTATTTTATGTAAATAAAAATAAACAAATGAAATAGTCAAGATGTATGGACAGATTATTCTTTCCCTGCCAAAATATTGATGTCTGCATACTTTAAATATCTACAGAGCTTCCTATATTCTGTGACACTGAACCCCATATACTTCATAGTGATAATATTATGATAATGACATAGTTATGATGTATTTTATGCAAGATAAGTCATGTGAGATGTCATCGAAAAGGTTATGATTTGCTGAATATAGTTATCCTATTTTTATTCATGTATCATTTTTGTATCTGAAGTTATGAATATTGACTATGTATCTATTTCAAATATAGTTACACCTGGGTAATGCCCACTAGACAAGATGTTTTAGTCTAGATAGCTGGTTGGGAAGGGTCTATTTGGGGCAATGGGCCATTAGGAAAAAACAATAGGCCTTAGGAGAGCTTATCTCCCCTCTGGTGAGCCTTCCTGTGAACGCTCCAAACAGCCTGTGAGTGATGGCGGCTATGACTCTACAAGGACATGAGATGAGACCACATGTCTCTAGCCTCCATTTTGGGATGTCAGTATTTTTCCACAGACCAGTCTGGGAACCAAGCTTTGAAACAAAGAGTTCCCGCCCTATGCAAAATCTATACAAGGCGGGGAGTGACATCATCTGGTGTTCTTCGCTCCCACCCAAGAAGACACCTGAGGAACAAAGAACTGGGGGAAGTGCTGGACCCAGGCTAAAGGGATTTTTAGCCTGTGAATGAAACACCTGGGGATTCCAAACTGTAAAGCAAGTCCAGCTTGCCCCTTAAGAGTCTGCAGCCCGCTTGTATCATCTCTTAGAATGAGAATCTGCTATTCATATCCAATTTATTTCGTACATTAAGTTTAGTTTGCGTTTTTTGTTTATTTGCTAGGTAATCTGCTTTGATCTGTTTACTATCTAAAATCTATTTTTTGTAGTTAATAAACTTATTTTTGCTTTATCTAAACCAGTGTGGGGGAATCATAATTCAGGGGCAAAAGGCTGTTGCATATTTCTCTCCACACTGAGGGAGGGGGTGAATTTTATGAGCTAACACTGTACAGTTCCCTGTGCAGTGCAAGACAGTATAATTTTCGGTTTATACCCCAGAGGGGCTGCATGCCTGAGGAGCTGGGAGTAGCTTTCCCATGCAGGAGCTGGTCAGACAGCCTACTTGTAACCGTAGCTGAGTGTGTTTCTATCTGTATGAAGGCTGATGAAAGTGCAGGCTGGAGGGCCTTGTAGCTTGTCACAGCAGTACAGTGGGAGAGGGAACCCAGGCTGGTGGGTCAGGGGGCTCAGTGGTACCCCAGTTCCAGGTGGCACCCGTCACATAATCTACCCTGACTTTATAACTTGTTTGCCATTGTACTCTTAAACCAGACTAACTGAGCATTTTAAACAATTAACTTTGATAGCTAGATAATGAAATCCTGTTTCTCACAAATAACATGTACATGAATGCTGCCATATCCTGCCTCTGTCTCTTTGGGTCACTTTTACATCTCAAATAGAAAAACTGCTTTACTAACATTCACACAGGAATCAGGATTACCATTAGGATGTGAATTTTGTATTTGTGAACAAAGGACAGTATCTCTAGACCTGTATCTTTCATAGTCATATGTGAGAGTAAGTGGAATCATTTTCCCCACTATGCTGAGGTGTCATACAAACACAGACCACCCAACCCACACACCTTTTTCTTTCCGTTCATACTAATGGTGCAATCAGAGGATCTCCAATCCAATTTTAGTATCATCATGGCCAGAAGCTGGCTAATGGAGCATCTCAGAGATGCCCATGAAACTGCATTTCTAGCAACCTAGGGCACTTCCCTTCTTTTATTACACTCCATAAAAGATAAGTCACCCAGGTTTCTCTTAGCAATCGTCATGAATCAGCAAAGAGCTGCCAAAGAGTGACCATCAGGGAGCACCCAATAAAGAATCATGTGCCAGCTGTTAAAGTATATCTTAGTGATTTATATTCTTTTTATATATCTACTTATCAGGAAGAAGGGACAACCCAGGGAGAAGCATGGGGATTTGCATTGTATAGAACACACTGCAAAAGAAGATATTGTCAAGCAGTATTTAGCTTTGTGGATTGCTTTAATTTTTACTTATGCAAAAAGGGGAGCCAGTTAATATGATTTCTCCCCAAAATGTAAATTTGCAAGTTCAGTTGGATTCTCTGTGTACTATTACGGATGGCAGACCATCAATATCTGAGGGAAGTAGGGAACGCTTTGAAGTAGATCCAGATTTGAAGCATTAGTTCATTCTTTGGCCCTTTTCTGCCATTATCGGTGATTAACATAAGGGGTTCACGTACCATAAATGAAAGACATTAGATGAAATTTTTCTTGCCAGCAGACAATTGCAGCAGGGGAAAGTAAAACTATGCCCTGCTCTAAACTGTGTCTGCCAGAAGTTAAGGTGACCAACAATGAAATCTATGACTGCAAATTATGAGAGGTATAGATACTCCTCAGCAAGAGTACAGTCACCTTTTTATATCCCAGGTCCATAAAGAAGCACATCCCTTAGAAAATCTCAACCCTAATATTGTCATCCTAACTCCCTGAAGGGCATGTTCTGAAGCATACTGCACATCCTTAAAATTCTTCTCCCTTAATCACATCCTTCATTGGATTTCTATTTTTTTTCCCCTGGTGTTATCATGAGGATGATAACAATCACTCTGTTTCAGGGTGGTGGTGGCACTTGCTGGTGGTTTTAAGAGAGCTAGCTAGACCCATAAAGTTGGCTCTGCTCCTTGCTGCCAGCTGAGAGAGACAGAACAGATGGGAAAGAGAAAGCAAATGAAGAACAAAAGTAAACAGTGTGATTAATTTTATTCAAAAGGAGAAAACATGTATTGCATCAAAACAAAGCTAAAAATGCAGCAATATCGATTTCCAGTATAAGCAATTGCTGTAGTTGCCACAGAGATACTATGTGAACATGGATGAAAGATGGCAGGAGGTACTCAGCAAATAATCTGCCTATTAAAATGTGACCCACACTGTGAAGAAGTTTGAGATCCTCTGCTCTATATGTTAATTTCAAACTGTCTAAGACTAGAAGTGTGAACTTTCCTCATTCATCATCAGTAGGGTGTTACCTTTAGAGCCTTCTCTGCACAGTCAGTTTCTCAGTTGACTTTTAAAAACATCAGCTCAGCTCCTCAGCTAAGGTGTGCACAGCAGAGTTCACTGAGGGGATGTAAAGGTGGTCACTGTGCTCCTGTAACACTGACAGACGCTGGTATTGAACCTGGGACCTAGTGGAGCTAGATGCATGAGCCTCTGCTGCAGGGATCAGCAACCTTTGGCACGCAGCCCATCAGGGTAATCCACTGGTGGGCCGTAAGATGTTTTGTTTACATTGACTGTCTGCAGGCACAGTCCTCCCCCAGCTCCCAGTGGCCACGGTTCGCCATTCCCGGCCAATGGGAGTGGCTGGAAGCGGCGGCCAGCACGTCCCTGTGGCCCATGCCGCTTCCCACAGCTCCCATTAGCTAGGAACAGTGAACCGCGGCCATTGGGAGCTGCCGGGCGGAGGAGGTGAGCGCCTGCGGACAGTCGACTTAAACAAAATGTCTTGCGGCCTGCCAGCGGATTACCCTGATGGGCCACATGACAAATGCTGCGGACCCCTGCTCTACTGCATGAGCTAAAAGTTACATGGCCCTTAGCTAAGGCTGTAGAGCAGATTCAATCTTTAAGTGGTCTCAGTGCCACTAGAGGGGCCAGAACACCACACCCAGGTGGTGTGTGGGTTACACTCCCACCATAAATGGGCCAGCCAGATCTCAGTTTTGTCCCCCAGCACAAATTTGAGCACCTTCTTCATTAGTTCTTATGTGTCACTTTCCTTAATATCCCCATATGACTGCTGGGCCAGATTTTCAGCTGGTGTAAACTGATGTCGCTCCAGTGACTTTGATGGAACTGATTTATACAAGTTTAAGGATCTGACCCTAAATCACACAATCCCCCCCAACGTCACTTAAAATCTTCCTTTTCCTCTAAATTGTCATCACAAAAATCTTTCGTATCATCCTCACCATGGATAGCTGAAAACCCATTCTCTTCAGGCTCCAGCTGAAGCCCACATTGCACAATTTGCTCAGTATTCTATTATAAAAATTACCTGCTTTTCCCCACACTAAGATCACAGTCAGACACTCCTAAGGTGTCTGCACTGGCACCCAAAACCTAACAAAACAAATATAAGGTATTCACATTACCCGCCACAGCCTTCCATACCTCTCCTTCTCACCTTTGATGTCCTTCCATGCCCTCTTTGCACAGCCAAAGCTGCTATTGGGATGCTTTCCTTCATGTCTACCTCTTTTGGCTTAACAAAGAGAAGATTATAAGGAGTGACATGATCTCAGTTTACAAGTATCTACATGGGGAACTAAAATTTAATAATAAGGCTCTTCAACCTAGCAGACAAAAACATATGATCCAATGGTTGGAGTTGAGGATAGACAAATTCAGACAAGAAATGAAGCACAATTTTTATTTTTTTAAACACTAAGGGTAATTAACCATTGTGACAATTTACCAGGAGCTGAGAAAGATTCTACATTAGTGGTAATTATTAAAAGAAAGATTGGATGTTTTCTGAAATATATCCTTTAATTCATACAGGAATTAGTTCAGGGAAGTTCTATGACCTGTGTTATCTAGTCTACTCTCTTAGATGAGCACAGTGGTCCCTTGCGGCCTTAGAAACTGTGAATGTCCTTATAGCTATCTGTGCTCTGTTTTCAAATGGAACTCTCTCTTTATGAGCTAAATCTAACATGTTAGCAGATGAACCAAACTCCCAGGGTTCTCCGTAGATGAACCAAGTCCCAGACTAAATCCTTGTGTGTTGTCAAACAATGGATCGTGTGTGTCCTTTTGCTTTGATCTGTAGACCCTTACAAAACATGTCCAGATGTGCAGGAATCCAAGAAATTGAATAATTATCTCATTAATCACAGAAGACGTGTAACAGTAATGACTTGCTGAACAGATGTTCTTTTGTGACATCTCAGTTTACATACTCAATAAGCTAAAGACATCAACAACAAGTAGACCATGAGAATGAAAAGAGTAAGAAATTCCATAAACAAGTATAGTATATAAGGAGATAAATTTCTAAAAGAGAGGTGGAACAGAGATGCAAAGCTGCTCCCTGGCTTGGTGCTGTATTAATTGATTCGTTACCTTTCTGTAGTAGATAAGTGCTAGGCCTCAGCTAAGCTTCACTATCTATGAAAGGGCACTGGAGGGCCTGCTGCTGCTTGTGAACTGCTCTTCTCCTTTAGACCATAGCACACCTCAGTTGGAAAGTAGATGTTATGGATGGCTGTGGGAGTGAGTAAGGCCTCCGTCCATCTGAGAGGGAGGCCACGCCCCCTCACTACAAGTCCTCTGAAAGAGCACAATTCAGAGGGGAATTAGCATTGGGGTCTCCGCCACTCAGCTGGGTAACGCAGTATTGAGCCTAGGAACCCAAATCCTCTGCCCAGACAGGGCACTAAACACTGTAGCCTACAGTCAGGGTAGAGCAGCAGTGTTCATAAGCCAGGGATGGGCAAACTTTTTGGGCCGAGGGCCACAGCTGGATATGGAAATTGTATGGCAGACCAGGAATGCTCACGAAATTGGGGTTGGGGTGCGGGAGGTGGGCTCCGGGCTGGGGCACAAAGTGGTGTGCAGGGAGTGAAGGCTCCAGCTGGGGGTGCAGACTTTCGGGTGGGGCTGGGGATGAGGGGTTTGGGAGGTAGGAGGGTGCTCCAGGCTGGGACTGAGCGCTATCAGAGGGCGGGAGGGGATCAGGGCAAGGACAGGGCCATCCCTAGACATTGTGGTGCCCTACACAGCCCCCTCCCCATGGGGGAAGGAGTGGCTGGCCCCAGGCCTCCGCAAGGTCTCTGAAGGGCAGGAGCAGGCTTGGGGGGCAGAGGGGAAGTCACCCCCCTAGCATGAGCCAGCGGAGCGGGTTGGGGCCAGTAGCTCCACTTCCTGCCGCCCGGTGATTGCAGGGCAGGCCCAACCCCGCATTCACGGGGCAGTGGGAAGTGGAGTTACCTGGCCCCAGCCCGCTCCACTCTGCTCCCCTGGCTCCCAGCTTTGGGACTTGGGGGACAGTGCGTAGGTGCCGACTTCCACTGTTCCCGGTGGGTGCTCGACCCCACCTCTACCCCTGACCCTGCACCGCCCTCACCCCATTTCAGCCCCTTCCCCCAAGTCCCCGCCTCTTCTCCACCTCTTCCCCTGAGTGCGCTGCATTCCCGCTCCTCCCCACTGGAAAGTCCTAAGTGCCGCCAAATAGCTGTTTGGCAGTGGGAAGCACTGGAAGGTAGGCAGAGGAGGGAACACGGCACACTTGGGGTTGGGGGGGAAGGTGGTGGGGCAGTGCTTACCTCAAGCTGCTCCTGGAAGCAGCAGCATGCCCCTCTCCGGCTCCTATGTGGAGGCGCAGACAGGCATCTCTGCTGCACGCTGAGCCGTCCACAGGCACCACCCCTGCAGTGCTCATTGGCCGCAGTTCCCCGCCAATGGGAGCTGTAGGGGCGGCGCTCGGGCAGCATGCAGAGCAGAGCCCCTTGCCTGCCTCTACACATAGGAGCCAGAGAGGGGACATGCGCTGATTCCAGGAGCCATGTGCAGTGGCCTCTGACCCTGCTCCCCAGCTGAAGCACCAGAGCGAGGCAAGCCCCAGACCCCGCTCTCCAGCAGGAGCTTGAGGGCTGGATTAAAACAGCTGGTGGGCTGGATGCAGCCCACGGGCCATAGTTTGCCCACCCCAGCATAAGCCCCGGCCCTCCGGTAGGCTGAGGCAGCAAGCAGATAGGCAGCTCTGGCTGGTATTCAGGGCAGAGCAGTAATGAGTCTATTAGCCCAGGCCCTCAAACAGAACAGGGCAGCAAACTGTTGCGGGTCCCGGCTCTGGAGGGGGTGGGTGGGGGGAATCACCAACAAACAAAGGCCTCTTGGCCTGCGGTGGGGAGTCTGCTCCCCGCCAGAGGTGGAGTGCCAGGGGGACACAGGCCCACCCTACTCTGCTGCATCCCAGCCCAGGGCCCTACAGTGGCAGAGTGGTTTGCCGCTGAGTCAGCAGGGAAATCTGACCACAACACACTGGCCAGCTGTCAATCAGCAACACAGCCTGGGCTACTTCCTACACTCCCGTTCAAGGGGGGTACCTGGGTCCCAAGGTCATCATCCATCTTGCTGGGGTAAACAACTAACAGCAGCCCCAGCAACTTCTTGATGTCTCCAGCAACCGGTAGCTCTGGCAGTCCCTCCAGAGCTCAGGCACTGCAGCAGTTGCTATCAGGTCTGAACTCCAGCAGCAGGTGAGGAATATCCTTCTCCTCCAATAGCTCCTCTCCAACTGAGCTAGAGGGCCAGCCTTTTATACTTCTGGTTCCTGTCCCGCCCCTCTGCTTCTGGCGGGGTGGGTGTGGGTGTGCTGGCTCTGCCCACCGGGGGGGGGGGGCTCACAGCTGACCCTCCATCCCTCTCTGAGGGAGGCCACGTCCCCTCGCTACAGAGAGGCTGAGCAAGGGCAGCCAGTGTTGATGGGGTCTCATTTCTTGTGTGGTCTAAAGCACGCCAGCAAGATTCAGTTGCCAATATTAAGACTGTGTCTACAGTAAAATTGTAATTTTGTAAGACTCTCATCTGACCCACTTACAACAATGATGATTGAGTTGTGTCTACTCAGCAGCATTTTTCAAGTTACATTATGTCTGACACCCATGTGTGCACATGTCCATGTGTCCACCATGTGTCCCCTGGTGGCGAAATATGGCGTCATTTCCCTGCACTGGGGAGAGGTGGAATTTGAAGGGGAATGCCACCAGTATCCTGCAATTCTCTTCTCCAGGATGGTTCTCTGTACAACATTGTGCAGAAGACGTGGGGTGGCAGGACTGAGGCAAGAGTGGGAGGAGTGAGAAAGATGCCAGATCTGAATCCTTCTAACCCAGGGGTTCTCAAACTGGGGGTCGGGACTCCTCAGGGGGTTGCGAGGTTATTACATGGAGGGTTGCGAACTGTCAGCCTCCACCCCAAACCCTGCTTTGCGTCCAGCATTTATAATGGTGCTAAATATATTTAAAAGTGGTTTTGATTTATAAGGGGGGTCGCACTCAGAGGCTTGCTATGTGAAAGGAGTCACCAGTACAAAAGTTTGAGAACCACTGATCTAACCTCTCTGGCCTAGTAAAGTGATTGTTTTAGGATTGGGGTGGCTGCTGCAGTTTGGAACTGGATTAGTGACCCTGGAACTAATTAGATTGGGAACTGGGCTGAGGATTTGGACCTTAAAGTCACATTACTGAGGTGTTTGGAAGAACAAAGTAAAACCCAGATTTGTGAATCACCAGTTTGATATTAATGAACGATATGATTATATAGCCACATCTAGGGTGACCAGATGTCCCAATTTTATAGGGACAGTCCCAGGAGTGAAAGTAACTTAAAGGACTTACCAGTACGCTGGAGTCCTGAGTGGGGGCATGGCCTCAACTGGAAGAGGCGGGGCCTTTCAATATTTAAAGGCCCTGGGGCTCCGGCTTTGGCTGGGAGCCCCGGGGCCTTTAAATCACCCCAGATCTATCAGCTGCAGAGGCGGCTGGAAACCCCAGGCCTCAGGGGCGAATTAAAGGGCCCGGGGCTCCGGCCAGCCGCTACCCCGGGGCGGCAGGGCTCTGGTGGTGATTTAAGGGCCCGGGGCTCCAGCCACTGAGGGGAGCCCCAGGCCCTTAAAAGCCCCGCCAGAGCCCGGACGCTGCTGGGGCTCTGGCAGCCAGGCTCGGGCGGGGATTTAAAGGGCCCGGTGCTCTGCCACTGAGAGGAGCCCTGGGCCCTTTAAAGTGCCACCTGAGCCCCGCTGCTGGTGCTCCGGGGCTGATTTAAAGGGCCCGGGGCTCCTCGCAGCGGCTGGAGCCCTGGGCCCTTTAAATCACTGCCTGGGAAGCTGGTCCAGCACAGCGTATCAGCTCTTGCCAGTATGCTGGACCGGACCGGACCGCCTTACTTTCACCTCTGGACAGTCCCGAGATTTGGGGGGGTTTATATGGGCTCCTATTACGCCCGTCCCAATTTTTCACACTTGCTATCTGGTCACCCGAGCCACATCATACAGAAGCACATAATCACAACATTGTAACTCTAACAATTACAAAACCTGACAGAGGCTAATACCAAAACATTATTGTGTGTGTGTGTGTGTGTCCAGGGCCGGCCTTTGGGTTGGGGAGGGAGCGGTGCGCAGGGTTTGGACTCCCACCTGACCTGCTGAGGGCCAGCTGGGCTGATGGAGGCGGCAAGCAGGCGAGCAGCAGTGCTGGAGTGGGGGAGAGACCCGAGCTGCAGGGGGCAGTTGGACAGCCAGCCATCTGAGCCAGATGACTCCTCCGAAGCAGGAGGTCCCCCTCTCCCCCCTGCTCCATGTGTGCAAGAGCTGCTTTTCCTGTCCCCTCCCCCTTTCTCCCCGGAGCAGCTCTGGTAGGGTCACCAGACAGCAAGTGTGAAAAATCGGGACAGGGAGTGGGAGGTAATAGGAGCCTATATAAGAAAAAGCCCCAAATATTGGGACTGTCTCTATAAAATTGGGACATCTGGTCACCCTACGCCCTGGCCACTCGGACTGGGACTCTGGGAGCATCCTCCTGTCTGCTGGGTGGGGGGGGGAACATCGGGGTGTCCCCTCACCTATGCACCCAATTTCCACTAAGCTGGGGTAACGGGACAGGGGGAATCACTGTGTGTGCTGCTGCCTCTCTGGGTCTGGAGCTGGTGGCCGCTGCTTGTGTCTGAACACAAGCCTTCAGGCTCCTGACCCTCAGTGCTTTCTTAAAGAGCCAGTGCACTCCTAAACTCAGGAACACACACATTCCCCTCAACACACACTCTGTCAGACACACACACTGACACACACAGACACACATACTCATTCTCGCTCTCTCCCCCCAACTCACACACAACACCAGGGCTCCCTGCATTCAGGTCACTTCCTCACCTGGGTTGTGCTAAGACATCAGCAGCTGCTGCTCTCCTGCCCTCTCCTTATACAGCCCAGGGGGTGCACAGGGCAGAGGAGCATCGGTCCAGTGGGGGAGCGAGCAGCAATGCCAGCTGCTTTGTGCATCCAGGTGGGTCAGTTTCCCCACATGGGTGCAGGAGGGGGATACAGGGGTTAGGGGCTCAGGAGGGAGGTGCAGGGGGTAGAAGTGAAGGGGTGCAGGGTTTAGAGGCGCAGGAGGGGAGTGCAGGGGTTGGGGTGCAGGGGGCACAGTGCAGGGGTTAGGGGCACCGGAGGGGAATGCAGGAGATAGGAGTGAAGGGGGCACAGTGAAGGGGTTAGGGGTGCAGGAGGGGAGTGCAGGGGTTAGGGGAGCAGGAGGGGAGTGCAAGGGTTAGGGGTGCAGGAGGGAGCAGGTATTGGGGCACCACAGGGGAATGCAGGGGTTGGGGTGAAGGGGGCATGCACAGTGCAGGGGTTGGGGTGCAGAAGGGAGGTGCAGGGATTGGGGGTGAAGGTGGCACAGTGTAGGGGTTAGGGGTGCAGAAGGGAGGTGCAGGGATTAGGGGTGAAGGTGGCACAGTGCAGAGCTTGGGAGGAAGGGAGGGTGGGGAGTCCATGGGGGACCAGGAGCAATGGGGAGCACCATGTCCATGGAGGCAAGGGGCACCAAAATGCAAGTTCACCCAGGGTCCCATAAAGTCTCTATGGTTTGGGCAGTGATGGCTTGGGTGAAGCTAAGAAAGATGGTTTAACTGTAACAGAAATAAACATGTGGATATCTGGGTATCCAAATATGAAAGCTTTAAACCAGCTGCTAATAAATTTCTGATTTTTTTTATTGTTTTATAGGGGTATAGTTACACCATTTCTTCAGATTAGACTTTAGATAGAGCTAGGTATACAAATGTAATAGGTTATAATATTACACATTACTGGAAAAAAGTTGTTTTGATTTTTTTGAAGAATAAGAAAGAAAGAAAGAAAGAAAGAAAGAAAGAAAGAAAGAAAGAAAGAAAGAAAGAAAGAAAGAAAGGCAGGCATTGGTAAGGTGCCCCTTCAATAAAATCATTAACATTTATAACAGGTAGCAGATTTTTGACAGAAGCAACAGAAAATCTGTTAGTGAAAGGAAGAAAAAAATAAGCCTTAAACACCCAACTCAAGTTAAAATCCAGCCATAAAAATATTGAAAGGAAACGTGAATCAAAATCAAAATCAAAATTTGAAAGTCACTCAAGAGAGATACTATTATAAATCTTAAATGACTCATCTGCTCACTACCCATACCTCACGCTATGTCATCTCCAAGGGAGAACCCCACTGTGACATCACTACACACCTACCAATTAATCAGAGTGGTGGGGGAAGTGTCCAGGCACATGGGGATGTCCGTGTCAGTGCAGCTTCAACTTTTTATGGCACTCCCTGCATCCTCTGTATGCCCCACCCTCCCATTGTTGAAAATCCAGACAGGAATTCGATACCCTGCTCCGATTTGTACATTCCTTCGGCTCTGCGTCGCCTACACCCAACCTCCTCCTCCCTCCCGATCAGCTGCTCAGCTCGCCCTCGCACACCCCGTTCCCAGACCCTTTCTCGCTGCCGGTTCGCCACGGTGCGTTTGGGGAAGGGGAGTTTTGCTGCAGCTCAGGGCAAAGGGCAGGGGAAGGGCACCAGCTTCAGCGGGACTTCACTTTGGCAATGGGCATGTGCAGACACTGTGCACATGCCCATTAGGGCCGCATGAGGCCGGGCGGATTCTGCTGTTCCACCGGCAAAGCCCTCGCACAAGCCGCATCCTCAGAGCGGCAGAGCCAGACAGGGGGGAGACCCACGCTCGCACTCACACGCGACCAGACAGGGCGGGTGGAGGAATCGCCTAGACGTTTCTGGCTCCTGCTTTCTCCAGCGAGCGACTCCCCCGCTGCATGTGTTGGCCAAGCTAAAGGATCGCGTGATACCAATGAAATACACAAAACTGTATCTCTGTGCTGATCCTGTGTCGGAAACAATGGGACCCGCGGCCGCCGGCGTGGGGCCCGGCCCCCAAAACGTGCTGCTAAGAGGATTTTTGGAGAGGTGAGGCTGGAAACTTTCCGGAGGAGCGTGACTGTACCAGTGACATGCCTGGCTCCCTCCTTGCCTGAGCGCCTGAGGATTTTCTGATTGGCAGCTTGTCCCTTGGAGGCTCGCGGCGGCGCTGTCATGGGGCTGACATAAAGCGGTATCATCAGGTCCTCTTATTTCAAAGTGGGCTGGGGGGGGCTCCATTGACTACACAGGTCTTAGTCGTTTTGATTTGCAACCGATCCGCTGTGACTTCTTCCAGCCAAGTTCCCCGCCCGACAGCTGCGGGAGGCGGTCAGCAATGCAGCCCACCCGCTCCCGCGGCGGCCACCTCCGGCAGCCGGGACATTAGGAGCCGCGGCTGAAGATGGGGCGAGGAGGCACCGCGGCAAGCCGCCGGCTGCCCTGAGGACTGACTGATCATTTTGTGGGCGGGGGCAGGTGGGGAGGCAAAAGGGGGCGGGGGTGGGGGCCGCCATCTGAACAACTTGTGGTGGGAAAGCAAGGACGGCAACTGGCCCTGCGCTCCACGCGTGGCCACCTCCAGCCCCTCCGGGTCACGGGGCGCTGGTGTGATTCCCTCGCAAGCGGCGATTCCCTGCCGACCAGCGCGCTGCTTTAAACCCAGACGGCGAGGAGTGTGTGGCAGCGGGTGGGGGACTAGCCGCCTGAAATCCATTCAGCACCGCCCGGCTCACACAGGGGATCTACAACCGAGCAGCCGCAGCCCTCCCCCCCTCCCCCCGCAAAGGATCCGGCGTGTGCCGTGTGGGGTGTGTGTGCGGGGGGTTGTTGTTGTTGTTGTTGCGAGCACGCCTCCCCTAGCCGCTCCATGAGGGGGAGTGGGCGCTCCGCTCTCCTCGCTGCCTGCGCGGGCTTGGAGCAAAGGCGGCAATCAGCGGCCAGCCCCCGCCTCCCCGACAAACTCGGCTGTGGTCTGGCGACAGCCGCGGTGGGCTCGGGGCTTCTGGCGCTCGCCCGTGCTTCCCTTCGCCGCCCCAGCCCCGCTGCCCTTGGGCGTCTGCTCTCCAGAGCCGGCTGGCGGGTGGAAGTCAGACAATGAGGCGCTGGGAAACTCCTCTAGGGCACAGCCGCGTTCCGGGAGGAAAAGAGCCTTAGCAGCCCCCCCCCAGCGCACACACCCACCGCTGAGCGCCTCGGCTCGGCCGGATTTTTTTGCCCGGGTGTATTTCAGGCCGGTGGGGCAGCTCCCGTCTGCCTGGGCTCCCCCGATGGTTTTGCCTCGGCTCCGGGAGAGCTTCAGATCGCACCTCGCCCTCCTGAGCTCCCTCTGCACTAGGATGTTGCGGCAGGTTTTGCACAGGGGGCTGAGGACGTCTTTTTCCAGACTCGGCCACTTCATTGCCAGTCACCCGGTGTTCTTCGCCTCCGCACCCGTGCTGATCTCGATTTTGCTGGGCGCCAGCTTCAGCAGGTACCAGATCGAGGAGAGCGTGGAGTATCTCCTGGCCCCCAAACACAGCCTGGCCAAGATCGAGAGGAACCTGGTGAACAGCCTTTTCCCGGTGAACCGCTCCAAACACCGGCTCTACTCTGACCTGCAGACCCCTGGGAGGTACGGCAGGGTCATCATCACATCCTTCAGGAAGGCGAACATGCTGGACCAACATCATACTGATCTGATCTTAAAGGTAAACCTCTGCTGTATTCCCAGTTATTCACCTCCTGCACTCCACACCTCATCTCTCTCTCCGTCCCACCCCTCTTCTTCGATCCAACCTTCCCCACCCTCCCAATCTGTGTTATAATAACTCAGACACTATCCAGATACACATTTATGCCTGTTGGGGTACGCCCTACCTTCCATAGACACTGTGTGTCTTGTGAACACAGCTACTAAGTCACATCCCTGCAACAGTTGGGATGACTACTTATTTTAAAGGAGATGAGAAATCTCCCTTATTTGTGGATGAAATAACCTAGACAATGGTGTGTATTTTTGTGAATAAGGAAGTCAGGGCATTTTGTTAAATAATTCTTCCAGCACTCTTTATTATTCTTACAGTCATGCCTGTGAGTTAAGTTCACTCTGAATTCAATAACTGTTTTTGAAGTTTGAGTACAAAGCTGCAAACTGCTTGGGGAGGTGGGAGTGGTTTGTATGGATTACCAGGTATGGACAGTCTGTGACTTTTGGGTACAGAATAGCTTGAAACCTCCACTTCATGGTTCTTGGAACCAAATTACATACCAAATTGATTATTTTTAACTGGTAGTAATTTCCTCCTCCACTCATCCTCACAAACCTTTTTTTTTTTTTTTTTAAAGAAAAAACAGCCTGGTTGTAAATTTGAGGCATTGTGCAGTTTGTGATGTACAGGATCAAGTTACATTAGGTGCATCTTGTCATATCATTTATGTTTCATGGAATATGATGTAATGTGACATTTCATAGTACAATTTAGCCTAACATGTCAGAAATACGAATTTCTTTAATTTCAGTATCTGGTCTAGACTGCAATAGTTTTGAGTAGGTTTTGGGGGGCGGGGAGGGGGAGAGAAAGTAGAATGGATGCAAAAATTGGGCCGCAAAAGGGTCAAGTTCCAGAAAGAAAGAAGAATCTCTGGAACATTTGGAAATATTCAAGGTGTGGTTCTCAGAATCTACACACTTTTAGCATTAAACTGTAGGACTGCATGTTAACATTGTTCCCCTGTGGAAAGCATAAAGACTGTCAACATTTTCTATTTGCTGAATGTCAAACCGTCAAAACACACAAAAGATAATGTTAATGTGAACAGGAGGGAGTGTCTTTCCAAAAATGAGAAAATAAGTAAAAAAATATATTCTGACAGAGTTCTGGGAGAGTTCACTCTTTTCACTAAACTAAATGTGTTTCAGTGGATTCATTTTTCTTATTTCAACTATAGTACTATTGCACTGATCCACCCAAGTATTTAATATTTTTCCTTTTTGTTGCTGACATATCGACAAACAGCAATCAGCAAGTAGATTTAATGAATGTCGTCTCAGTAAGTCTAGTAACATTTCAGTGGTAAATAAGAAAACTCCAGAGAAGACAATTTTCATGCCTTCATTTTCCAATTTTTCTGAACTGCATTTGCATCCAGGATGTACATATTCATTCAGTCACAGATTAAAAATTATAATGGATTTTTCCTCTGTAGTGCTATCTCTAGAGATCTGTAGTTTAATCAATAGACTAGTGACACACAAATAAATGCGACTCTGAATCTTTCCACAAGCAAACTTCTGCATTAGATTTATTATATCAGGGAGAAAGCTATAATTTAGAAAGTTCTGTCAGTTTTAAATGCTGCCTCTTTTTTTATAGCTGGAATGTGCCCACAAAATGATTATTTTTCGCTTACTGAGATCATGATTAACCACGCTATTGTCATTTGACTCCATTTACTTATTGTTAATCTGACATCATCAAGCATCTAAAATACATTTTTACAGAAAATACAAAATATGTTTGTTCTAATTATTGGTCTGTTTGTGGGCAGACCCAGGCACAGACAGCAGCCTAAAGAACCCTGTAGATGGCTAAGGAGATTGGTTATGAGCAGTGGGTCTAAACAGATCAAAATAGGAGGCGGAGCTCACAGCTCTCACTCTTATGTGGTCATGCGGCATTGCATCATCTTGTGGTGACAGGGCGCAGCAAGTGAAAGAGAATGAGAACTAGATGTAGGTTTTTATGCTGTACCTATCACCACTGTATCTGAGCACCTAAAGGAACAAGAGCATAAATGTAATCAGAGGGGAGTTCATGTTTCCATGCAGTCCAAAGCCAGTCAAACAAAGTACTGTGACTACATACAGTGTGTGTGGTGGCGAGGTGCTCACCCCACCTGTTTTATAACAGCTGCCACACAGACATGATCAGGATAGAAAATGTGTTTAATAACATCCTGCATTTTAAAAGGTTAAGACATTTCAAAGAGAGAATTTGAACAAATCATTGTGCATTGTTTGTCTTTCCTTCTGTAGAGGAGGGGAAGTTAGCCTAGGGACAGGGCTTGCTTTAGAGCAGTGGTTCTCAACCAGAGGTACGCGTACCTCTAGGGGTACACAGATGTCTTCCGTACATCAACTCATCTAGATATTTGCCTGGTTTTACAACAGGTTACATAAAAAACACTAGTAAAGTCAGTACAAACTAGAATTTCATACAGACAAAATGAGAAAGTAAACAATTTTTCAGTAATAGGGTGCTGTGACACTTTTGTATTTTTATATCTAATTTTGTAAGCAAGTAGTTTTTAAGTGAGGTGAAAGTTGGGGTACGCAAGACAAATCAGACTCCTGAAAGGGTTACAGTAGCAGGGCCGCCCAGAGCGGGGGGGGGGGGCAAGTGGGGCAATTTGCCCCGAGCCC
Organism: Trachemys scripta elegans; assembly: GCF_013100865.1. Lineage (NCBI taxonomy): Eukaryota > Metazoa > Chordata > Testudines > Emydidae > Trachemys > Trachemys scripta. The sequence goes on along the minus strand of NC_048298.1, from coordinate 207,288,508 downwards.
CACAGGGGCCCCCATGAGAATATAGTATTCTATAGTATTGCAACTTTTTTTTATGGAAGGGGCCCCCAAAATTGCTTTGCCCCAGGCCCCCTGAATCCTCTGGGCAACCCTGTACAGTAGTCTGGAAAGGTTGAGAACTGCTGCTTTAGAAGAGGCAGAAAGGAGACTTCAGGATGGGACACCTTGTCTTCTCAGATCAGTTGCTGCTGCCCCAGCTACTGGCTGGAGCACTGGGAGTCACAGAAACTCCCCAGCCAGGCATCAGCTGCTTCTGCTGCATCTCCTCCAGATTCCCCTACCTGATCAATCTTCATCTCACCAGCCAAGGAGACAGGGGAGAGCCTTGGAGTGCTAGTGCTCCCCCACTCACAAAAGGAGAAGAAGGTGAGCTTTCACCCTGGTTTTAGCAGAAGGATAAGTGTGCTCCCACACAGTCACCCTGGTAATGCTATGAAGCATTTCGTCTGGTTGGAATCAGAATAAGGTTGATAGCACTAATAGTTACCATCTAACAGCTTTTTGGTGGCCTATCTAAAATGGTTTGGTGGTCTGTGTCCAGTTTCCAATGGGCAGATGTCCACATCAGGGAAGAGGGGAAGGAGAAACTATCTTCACAATAGGCACTGAAGGACACCTTGTTGGCAATCTGGGAAGTGAGGTATGAAATGGAGAATAGAATGGAGTCTGAATCATCCTGTCACTGGACCAGTTCAGACAATGCTGCCAAACCTAGAGACCCATCCCCCCCATCCCCAATGGGCATGTTGAGTGTTAGTGTGGTGTAGGTGCTCACGCCTCAGAGCCAAGTACTGCTGAATATAGAAGCTGCTACACATTTACTAGCAGTTTTGTGATGACAACTCAACTAGTGCATTTTAGAGAATCAGGCCATCTTGCCCTGTATTACAGCCTGGCTTGGACACAATGCTGATTACCCTTTTCCTATTTAAGAGGAAGCCTCCATCCACTGTTCTCCTAACTCCCTTCACAAACGCACAAACCAGTTCTAAACACACTGCTTGTTGCCTTCCCGAACTAGCACAGAAATGACAAAGTAGCAACAAAATAGCTTTACGAGCCTGTGACATTCATGAAATGTCTTGTCCCTCTCGCATCACATTGAGATAGAGGGATAATGGTAATAGGGCAGCACAGGAATTTTATACTTCCATTGCCTATGCTGTGCCTGTTCAATAGTTAAATACAGGGCACTGGCATCCTGCATTGTCAGTCCAGACCCTTTTTCTCTCCAAAATTCACTATTTTGTGGAGAGGAGAGAGAAATATAATAAAAATATAACCAAAGATACTGTTTTCACATCTGCACCTCAACACACACCTGCAAGAAGAAAACATTATTTGGACATTTGGTCCAAATAATCATCCAAAAGTTCAGAGATCTTATGCAAAACTTCTCCCATTCTCTTTAGTCTAGAAATGAAGCTGAAAATACTGCCAGGGCTTCTTCTATTTTAGTAGGTATTTCCACTTGCAGAGGAAACCAGGAAAATTAAAGGCACACAAAATCTGCAAAAAACACTAGTCAGGCACTTTAAAAAAAAAACTTGATTTAGATTCAGCTGGAGTTCGGGTCTTTTGTTTGAACCTCTTTGTTCAACCCTAGTTACAGTGAACCCACTGTACTGCACATTGATTTTAATTTAATCTTTGTTTCTACTCTATCTCTATTATTATATTTATAAGAAACACTATAAGAATACAGTATTTTTGTTAAATTTAAAGTGGCTTAAAGTTAAGGTAAAAGAGTAATGAACCCTAACATGCCTTATAGCAAAAAGGGATTTTATATTCATAGTTGTGTATATACAGATATAGAAATGTTGAGTTTTTGAGAACTACACTAACCTCACATTTTTAGCAGCAATGTTTATTTACCCCTTCTTTCACATAGCCTGCCATAGTGAGAGATAGATATTTAAGTAAATATCTAGATATCTGTGGAGGTAAAAATTGGGATAAAATATTTATTTCTGAAATTCATAGCTCCTACTTATTAATAAACAGGTTAATTGCAGGGTTTTTGTACCATTGTACTCCCCATTGTTATTTGGTTGTTGTTTCTTTAATAGCTTGTTATTTAATTATTTCATATGTCAGTAAACATCACATCTGCATATGGTAGATAATATTTTCTACAATTTCCTCATTCACATTCTGGATGGATAGTTTCTACAGATGGTGAAACTCATGGGGAAAATAATTCCGTTACGCTCCCATGTTTGCGTTATCTATAATCATTATCTTATAGATATACTGCATATATAGGAAATCATTTTTGAAAGTCAACGGGGGCTGCTGGTTGCTCAGCACTTCTGAAAATAAGGCCGCTAGGATTTTGGAGCGTAATTTTACGTACCCATTTTTGACATCTTAGCCACCTCTTAGCTATAGTTAGTTACTTTTACTAATACAAACGTACAAGAAATATAGCTATATGACACTGCATAGGTACATATATAGCAAATTTTAACTATTTTGCCCAAAAGTTGAAAAACAGTTCTAACCATGGACAAACTGTGTAGTGAGTTGAAAATAAAGGGCCAAATCATGCCTTTAGGAAAAGGCTGAAGAAAGAAGGAAAGAATCCTAATGTAAGAGGAAAATATATGAAAGCAGTGGAAGTGCAAGACATTTGTCATAACAGCACAATGTCATGAAGTTAAAATGTGCCTTATGCAAAAACAGAGTGGAATTAAGATCTGCAGGTAAGATCTGGGCACAGCCAGGTGAGAAAGAAAAATACATAGGAACATGGTACAAGAACAGCATGCAAATACAAGTGCAGAAACATCAATGTCAGCATTTAACTTACAATGACTTCTGTGTGTGAAAAGAACAAGGAGTACTTGTGGCACCTTAAAGACTAACAAATTTATTTGAGCATAAGCTTTCGTGGGCTAAAACCCACTTCATCGGATGCATGCAGTGGAAAATACAATAGGAAGATATATATACACACAGAGGACATGAAAAAATGGGTGTTGCCATACTAACTATAACGAGAGTAATCAGTTAAGGTGGGCTATAATCAGCAGGAGAAAAAAAAAACTTTTGTAGTGATAATCAGGATGGCTCATTTCCAACAGTTGACAAAAAGGTGTGTGTAACAGTAGGGGGAAAAATTAGCATGGGAAAATAGATTTTACTTTGTGTCAGAAGCAGATCTGTCTGTACTAGGAACCATAAATTGCCCTGCTGCCTTTAATTCAAAGACCTCTAATTTACTCCCACACGCAGGGCCGGTTCCAGGCACCAGCCTAGCAAGCAGGTGCCTGGGGCTGCCAATGAAGAGGGGGGCGGCACGTCCGGCCCTTTCGGCGGCAATTCAGCGGCGGGGCCGTCACTCCCTTTGGGAGCAAAGGACCTGCCGCCGAATTGCCGCCATAGAATGAAGCGGCGGTAGAGCTGCCGCCGCGATCGCAGCTTTTTTTTTTTTTTTGCGCTGCTTGGGGCGGCAAAAATGTTAGAGCCGGCCCTGCCCACACGTGTGCCCCAGTATCCCCTTCTCCCACCACTTAACAATAGCTCCTCCAGCTACTCTTTGCCTTAAAGAGGTCCCCTCTGCACTTCTCCTTTGGCCCTTTTGATGATTTTCAACAGCAGCCACTTATCCCTTCCGTGGGATGGCAAACATCATGGCACAACCTCAACAGCATGATGCCTCAGGAACTGAGTGGCTTCAAAGGCACAGAACTTTGAGTAATGCTCCTCTTCCAGCGGAGGAGATGACACGGACCAAAGTTTGAATTAAAATGATCATTGGTGACTTTACAGCTTGTGACTGACTCCTTTCCCAAACAGAAAGACAGTTTTATTTGGGCACTTGCCATATATAAAGGCACATACCAAGTTCCCAGCCTACCTTAATAATGACTCAAGAATTAGAATAAGAATTGGGGTGGGGGGAACCTAGATCTTCCCATCTGAATGTTAAAACTGCAGCATTTTATCTTAGCTGCAGCACAAATGTTCCTCTTTCAGATGCTCCAAACAGGGATCTACCTTGGCTCTGCCCCATGTGCCAGTTGGGGCAACAGGATCTGAAAGAGGGTAGCCAAAATGAAGCATGTTCAGCTCAATGTAGCACACACTCAAACTGAATTGTCATGACATTGGTTGAAATGAAGATCATATTGGGTACAAACGCTTTTTTCCTTAGATTAGAAAAGAAAATAATGCATAGCAGTCTCATTGGATGTGGAGCCACTAGGAAAATGGATGGAAATATGTATAGTGGAAAAGCACACATTCCTGCTAATACTCAGTTCTTAATGTAAATAATAGTAACTTTAGTAACTTTCTGTATTTTGAAAAATCACTGAAGGATTTTAATTACATTGAAAATTGTTTAGTAGTTTTGGACAAATATTCTGCTTCCCCTCCTTCCCCCATGTTTTGTGCAGATTACAAATACTGCTGGTGAAAACATGACTTACACCTGTACCCCGATATAACGCTGTCCTCGGGATCCAAAAAAGCTTACCGCGTTATAGGTGAAACTGCATTATATTGAACTTGCTTTGATCCGCTGGAGTGCGCAGCCCCACCCCCCCGGAAGACTACTTTACCACGTTATATTCGAATTCGTGTTATATCAGGTTGCGTTATATCGGAGTAGAGGTTTATTTAATTAATTGTAATGTCTCATTCAGAGACTTTACAGTCTGGGTGAATATATATAGTCCAGTATCCCATACTGTTTGTTTATTGCATATTCTCAAGTTACAGGTGAATTGCCTTTTAGTCTTTAGTGTTTCCTTATGCACTGTTATGGTCTGTTGGTTTCATCCATCTGCTTTGTATGTAGGTTACAAATGCATGCTGGAAGTTCTTGTGCAAGACACTGCTTTCCATCACAGTGGGGTTCTCAAACTAGGGGTCGGGACCCCTCAGGGGGGGTCACAAGGTCATTACATGGGGGGGTCGCGAGCCGTCAGCCTCCACCCCAAACCTCACTTGCCTCCAGCATTTATAATGGTGTTAAATATATTTAAAAGTGTGTTTAATTTATTGGGGGTTGCACTCAGAGGCTTGTGATGTGAAAGGGGTCACCAGTAGAAAAGTTTGAGAGCCACCAGTGTACACTGTTACTCTAGACACAGAAAAGTGAGGCTCAGAGCAGAATCTGGCCCATTATGAAATGTTTACGGCACAGTTACACATCTTTCCCCTTCATCCTTCATGTGTTCATGTTGTTATAATGAAGAACCCTTATTTAAAACATTGCTAAAGATTCAGGGCTCATTTCTGTCCATATTTGTACAATATGCAAGGTATTTCCCCCTGTAAATTAAGAGAGCTGTGTAAATCTGTTCTCTCACTTAATTCAGATGGATGCATTCGTCTTTACTGGGACAATCTTCTGAAAATATTCAATCAAAAAGCACTATGCAAAAATAGATGGAGATCATAGAAAAACAGAAGAACTTTACAGTAGTTCAGTAGAGGTTTTTTCCTCTTTTTCCTTTCCATTGGCACAAGTTACCCATAAAAATTACCAACAAAATAAACCAGACAAAGGCAACTTGAATTTACAATGAAACTATAGGCGTAAGTAGTATTGCCAACCGCAAGCATTCAAAAAATCATGAGATTGTAAACAATAATACATTTGGAGTTCTTTATTTGCCTTCTGGATTTTAAGCTTTGTTCCACAGCCAGAAAGGTATACGTTTTTTGGTTTTGTTTTTTTATGAAAGTTGAGATGATCAAATAATCAACATGAGTTCAGGAGCTTGGGCTTTAAAAGAAACACCAAATATTGTGAGAATCACAATACAATTGCAGGAGTTGGCAACATGTAAGGTCATCTCCAATACTGACCATCAGATGCCCATTGATCCTGGCATTTAGAGACTAAACAAATTACAATAAAAAATATATTTGTGATATGACATCGCAAAGATCAGACTCTCATAACAACATATGTCCCTATATTCGTCAAATTGTTCATGTTATAGGAGGAAAATATATCCATCTAACTCATTTTATTTAGCTAGCTATTTATCTATCATAGGTCAAGTGACACATCATAATCTAGTGTGGTGCCATGTATTGCCACCCATAAAATATTACACATCATAATTTGAAAACAAAACCAAAAACAAATACATTTTTGAAACCCATATCAGAAAGCAAGCTGCAAGCATTGTGTGAATCAGATAAAGTACAGTTCACGCATTACTACTATCTAAATGATGTCTGGCTAGTTTTACACATGCTTAGTTTTAATAATCTGACTCCACTGAATTAGGCCTTAAGAGTCCAGTTGATTTTTGGTAACTCAGTTGCCTGGAGGTAAATTTATACCAGCCTTAAAACCTGTAACAGACACAGGACTATCTGTGGTTCTTCAGCTGCTTTCCCTGGGCTGTTCAGCCATGGCTTTGATCACAGTACCATGTTGTATAGCATGGTTTTACAGAATTTCTTGGAATGCATCATTTTGCAAATGAATCAGCAGTTTCAACTGGAATATAATTTGTTTACTTTAAAGGGACATTGCTAACTTGACTTTTTAAAATATATCTAGAGCCCTATTTACATAGTATGTGCAGACTTCTATATCGGAAAGTTCCTTTTTTAAAAGGGCGGGGGGAGATTTTTCCCCTTTCTGAGTTGAAAAGGGTCTTCTGAATGGGCATAAGAGCAAAAACAAACTCTCCCCTTTCTCCTGAGTACACCCCTGAAAGCTGTCTCTTTGCTTTCAGTTCCAGCGTTGCTGTCACTGATGCTACTGGTTAATGCCCTCTTGCAGTTCCTGGAGAAGGACTTCACCATCATCAGAACAGTGAAACTGACTGTAGAGAAAGGTCCTTATTCTCAGTTTCTCCATTCCTGCACTTGAGGCAGATATGGGGGGACTGGGAGCCAAACATAACTTTAAACTACCTTTGCATTTCCCATATTTGGAGCTATGCAGGGACCTAGATGATCACAGGGGTCCCTTCTGGCCTTGGAATCTATGAATTCGTGCCCTGCCCAGCCCCTGCCCTAATGTAAGCAGCCTTACATTCTATTTCCCTTTGACTACCTATAGGTCTTGGGGAGCAGAAATGTGGGGGGACTGGGAATGTGAATTTCAGTTGACAATGTCCCTCTAAGCAAGAAGACTAGAAGGGTGTCAATTATTATTTAATTTGTGACAGGTGCCCTTTCAGGTACAAGAGCAAAACCAGCATGCGATCATGGCTGAAGTGATACTATACAATTCTCATGCACAGTGCTTTCCTGCACCAGCTATATACTGGGTTCTAAAGTTACACTGTTAGTTAACTGAGAAACCTGTACGCCATGACGAACCAGCACTACTTGCCCTTTGAGGATCTCGGATAAAAAATGTTTGTGCGGATTATATTCATATTACTTCTGTTCTCCCTTTCTAGGTATTAGACAATTAGGGATGGGAAAACTGATTAGGAATAAATAAGACTGTCTGACCCGTCCTTAGTCCGAGCTTCGAATGTCACATCTTTTTAAATCCTTATTACTCACCATTAAACTACTTTGCAATGTCTAAATTTATGCTAATGCTGTCCCAGTTAAACAGTAGTCACTACTATTCGCTAAACTAAACACTGTTCCAAAGGGATGTCATAATATACCATGTTCAAATGAAGTTGTGTATAGTGTAATCATTTAAATTAATAGCACCTTTCAGCACAAAGCACTTTACATATTCTATATCCTACGAAACAAAGAGGTTGGATTTCTGCTCTAAATGAAAAATTCAATGCAAATCTAACAATCAGGTTCCTAAAATGCCTTTATATAAGGAGAGCCATGGAACTACAACTGTCTCTGGGGAAGAGGGCAGCAGCCAACTGACACACAGGCTGGTGGATCAGTGTGGAGAGGGAGATATTCTAGGATGCTGCTGCACTAAACCATACTCTTCCCAAATGTTCCTTAGTATTCACACACAAGCAAGAGTGGTTTAGTTTCTAAGATCTGTTCTGAAAACAGCACATAGTAAACTGCAGGGTACTGAATGTATCTGCTTCCAGGATGAAGGTGTGAGTCAACCTTCTTTATGGCTGAAACAGTGCTCAGTGCATGTAGGGGGTGGGGAGGATATGAAGGGAAAGGTGGTTTTACACCACTTTTTCACCCATCTCTGATTCTAGGCCAGGTAGGGGCCAATTTGGCTCTTGGCATAATTTAGAGCAGCCTCAGCGCTGCTCTAAATTGCACCATCTTGTAACAACCTTCAAGGGCCATTATACTATCCAGGGATTGCCGGAGCACAGTGCACTCTGGTTGCTCCCCTTCCTTCCCTGATGCATCCCTGGCACGTTCCCTATGCTGGAAGAGTGGGGAAGACCAATAGCCATCTCCAGGTTACTTGAGCTTTCTCCTATCCCATCTGTCTGGCTAAGTCAGCATTATAGCCCATTTGCTTTGCCAGTACAGCAGAGAAAAGACCATACTACATGATATGATCTGGTCTCTGAATCAGAAATGATGGCCTCCAGGGAGCATGAGTATTTCAAATACCATGTTTAGCTACTAGCTTTTTAGTAAAGATAAACAGAATTGTTGGCAGTACAAATTATTTTCTAACCTAAATAACAGAAGGTTTCAGACATACAAGAAAAGGAAATTCAGCAGAGTTGAGGCAAAATAGGTAAGTAGATACAGAGAGTAAATAACATATTATTTTAAATTATATATAATATATATTATTTTAAAAGTTATATCATTGTTTGGGGGGTTAAATTGCAGCATCCTACTCTGTGCATCCTTTTGCAAAGATATCAGTTGCTAATCTAATGCAGGCAGCAAATAATTCAATTTTTAAAAATCTTTTATTCTTGTCAGCTTCTATAAATGGCATTTGTTTTTACAAACATAGTTGATGAAATATATTTACTGGCTGCTACCACAAAACTCTAAACAGATATCTACATTTGATTTCAGTAAATCAAAACACTTCCCTAACACCATAACAACATGAAGTTGAGGGATATATCCCTGAAATAACTGTTGCATTAGTTTTCTAACAGAGCAGAAGCCTTTCAACTTGGGACAGTCTCAGAAGACATTCCCTCCTGTGAAGACTTCTATTTTGTTTTGCAGGACTGATGTGCAAAAATCTTTAATCACAAGTTCCTATTTGTAATCTCTCCATGAGGGAGAACTTAGCCTGCTCACTCTGGTTAACATTATATCCTTCCAATCCTCTGGAGAGGTTTGTTGGTTCATTTCCTTTTCCCAACCTAGCTTCACATTGTCAATATTGCTCTATAATTTTACAGAAAATTAAAGCTACTCAAATGCAAGTGAAACAAGCCACATAATTGCAAGACAAACAAGTTCAATGGGCAGGAATTTTGTATCTTCTTACACATATTGTTTATATCATCATAAGAATCACAGACAATTTCAACTAGATTTATCCCGGTAGTGGACTATGTAAGATAATTACAAGATAATCAGATTGCTGGTAAAATAAATAATACATGGTATGCGCATTTTTCTACAGATATGGTGAAATTCTGGCTACCCGGAAGTCCAGGGCTTCCAGTGACTTCCAGAGAGCCAGGATTTCACCCACGGTGTTTAGACAACTAATCCATCTCCACCACCAGAGTCTGCAAGCTCCATTGTTATTGTGGGTACCTTCTCTCATTTTCTTTTTCAATCACAGTTTTTCTTCTACAGAAAACGTGTGCTAAATATTGCCTCAATTCAGTCCCTTCAGTGTCTGTATAAACTGAGAATCTCCCACTCCCTCGGGATTCCGCAGATAGCAGCACATCTAATATAAAGAGAAAGGGATGTTTTTCTTCCCCAGGACAGTGCTTTCTGTCCTGCCAAGCAGCAGGTCAGATTATAATTACTTGTCATTTAAAAAAATTAGAGACATTTCTAATTCAATCTCTCAACTCATCAGTAAATATGTGTTAATATCCCTACTCTACAGAGGAGGAAACAAGAGACTTTCCCAACACCAAAGAATCATGAGAACCAAGATCTTTTGATTTACTGCCAAACCCCTACACCTTACAAGCAAGTCATTGAGCTTTTCATATGTCAGTTTTCCTGTCTTTAAAGTTGACCTAATGAGAACACTTTGCACCTACAGAGGGCTTTCCCATCTATAGATCTCAAAAATGGCAAATGTGGTCAAGCAAGCATGAGTAGACAGCTTTTATAGGCTATACCCACACAAGACTGGATCCTTTTTTTCTGAGAGGAACTATACTCAAGTGAATGAGACATGGATCTATAATCTGGTTCTGTTCACAACTCTGCCACACACCAAGTGATCCTGGTCAAGTTAAGTCAGCTTTGTGCCTCGATTAACCCATCTGAAAAATGTCAATAAAGATATTGTTGGCCTCATGCAAGGAGTGTTGTGACCCTTCACAAAACAGGAATTGGGAAATATATTGAATTATTAAAACCAGTCAGAAAAAGGAATGGAAATTGAACTTGAGATATTTTGGCTCCCAGCCCCATGTTTACTACCCTACACTTCAAGAAGCCAACGGGTCCCTTTGACCAGATTCCATGTTTGATCATTTCAGAGTAATTCAGGGGCCTATGGAGTGTAGCACTTTGAGCTAGATCCCCAGTGAGCCAGAGCAGTGCACCAGGAGCGGAAGGGAAGGACACCTTTCTACCTTTCTGATTTTGGCAGCTGCCAAAGGCCAGGCCAGCTCCTGGTGCACGTTAGAGCAGCCTCAGCACTTTTCTAACTTGCACCAGCCGATGATGGCCCTCAAGGAGTTGCTCTGTCAGCCAGGATTGTCAGAGTATATGACATTCTAGCCCAAGCCACTCCCATACCCTGAGTAAAGAGTGGCTATCGTACGGCTGGCTTTTCATGGAATCTTGCCTCCTTAAGGCAGGTTTAAGTACCCTTTACATCACTACAGCAGCACAAAGAGGACTTAACTGATGCTGAGGATCTGGCTCTATAAGCTTATCAGGGAACCATACGCAAAATAAACAATATAGTTTGCAAAGCGTCCTAACACGGCCAAGTTAAAACATTTTTTCACCAGAATACTGAATGGGCCTTCACTATACTTAAGGCTATTCCCGTACCAAATTTCAACCTTCTAACTCCACCTGTTTTAGCTGGAAACTGGTTCAAAAGAAGTCACAAGATTTTATTTTATTTTTCCCATGGGGACAGTGCAATTTTTCCACTCATTTCCTCTTTCAAAAATAACAGCCTTTTTTGCTCCCATTTTCTAGAACAATTCACTTTTGGTCAGAGATTAACCATGGAAACTTTCAGCCTAAACAGTACACGTCAGATACAAGCACCTCTGAAAAGGAGCTGGGATACAACTGTAATGATAGCAGTCCCCAACCAGCAACTCCTAAAATAAAAGGTTTTGCCAGCTAATATGTTCTTCCAGGAGGCTCTAACTTCTGTTTTTAGCCTCCCTTATCATCTCAACTTTTTGCTGTAGTTTGGGTGGATAGGACTACTATTTAATTAATGCCAGATAGCTTGGTCATGCTATCCTGACAATCCTGGCACTTAGGACATGCAGCTGTGATCTTTCCTTTGTCCTGAGAAAGGGTCAAACCTCCCACTACCAATCAACTGGGCCTACTACACCTCACCCGAGTGGCACATTGAAATGACCCGTCATCTTGCTTTTCTGTACTGCATTCCTGATAGTTGTCTGATGCAGTGGTCATTTAGCAATCCTGATTATTATTACATTGCCATAATGTGGTTGGTCTGTAGCTGTCCCTTTTGCTTCACTTGGAAATGAAGCATTCTGGTTTATTGGAATGATATTTTGTTTTGGGAGAGGGTGAACAGTAGGTGCACCTAGCATTTATAGAAGTCAAAACAGAATTGAGGTATGAGTAAAGGACATTGGGGGGAAATATCAGTACTTTAATGCATGTTTTGCATTTTTATAATGTGCTTACTATTCATACTGTAGCAATTAGAAATGTTTTTTTTTGCCGAGATTAAATAGGAAATGGACTGAGATGACAAAACTGCTGTCATTCTACCTGCTATGGTGCACAATTAACTGATGAATAATGTGTGTGATTTTTCTCCCCCTTACAGTTACACTCAGCTGTGACCAGGATCCAAGTACAAAGACCTGGTTTCAATTACACATTTGCCCATATATGTATCCTGAATAATGACAAGACTTGCATAGTGGATGACATAGTGCATGTACTGGAGGAGCTAAAGTCTGCTCGATCTTCTAATCGAACTAATTTTGTTATCACATATCCAATCACTCACTTAAAGGATGGCAGGGAAGTGTATAACGGGCACCAGCTTGGCGGGGTTACCGTGCACAGCAAAGATCGGGTGAAGTCTGCAGAAGCCATCCAGCTCACCTACTACTTGCAGGCGATCAACTCTCTGAATGACATGGTAGCAGAAAAGTGGGAATCCATCTTTTGTGACACTGTCGAACTTTTTCAGAAATCCAACAGGAAAGTCAAAATGTATCCCTTCACTTCGTCTTCGCTGAGGGAGGATTTCCAGAAGACGAGCAGGGTGTCAGAACGTTACCTGACCACAGGCCTGGTCCTTGTGGTCACTTTGGCCATACTCTGCTGTTCTATGCAGGATTGTGTCCGCAGCAAACCTTGGCTTGGCCTTTTAGGGTTGTTAACGGTGAGCTTAGCCACTCTGACTGCAGCTGGAATCATCAATCTGACTGGTGGGAAATACAATTCCACCTTCCTGGGAATTCCCTTCATCATGTTAGGTAATTATCTCATTCTATTTTTTTGTGGGGGTTTCTGGTTCTTTGATGTATTTCATGGGCAGCAGAAAAGAAGCCAAGCATCACTGCATGAATCCCAGTGCCCATTCACTGTGAAACTGCAGTGTACTTATCCCCATCATGAATTCATCTGGTATTTGTAATAATAATACTTATGGACATTAAAAAAACTCCACAGGGACTTGATTGTTCTGTAGCACCATTTGGTATGACATTCTGCTCATGTGGTAGATAGAGACAAGTTTGTGCTAGTGAAGTATGTTATGCAAGAGAGGGAAACCAATAGCAGCTTCTCTGTGGAAATTTGATTATGTTTTTTGGTACTCAGCTTTATAAGGAAACTTTTGCACAGGTCCCTTTTGTGAAATTAAAATATCAGTTGCCTTTGTAAATAAAAGGGGCACTTTTCATTTACAGAACAATAACTGTACTCCCCTTGAGTACACACTGTTGTTTTATCACGGGCTTATGTTTTAATCAGTCTGTTTAGGGAATAAATGCAGTAGTAGGCAGTTTCTTTGTGGCATTTCACTTGAAAAATGAATTTGCCAAGACAGTTTAAGTAGCAATATGCACTGCTAAGTTGCAGAGCTCTGGCTCTTGCTGACCAGGCCAGCTCACACCATTCAGCATCAAGCCCTGCAAATGACTGAAGTATTGACAGACTATGAAGATTGTCCTGTGCAGACCTGGGGGGTTTCTGTCTGTATACTCCACTCACCCACCATAATTTCTTGGGTATCAGGACAAGGAGAGTCAGATTGTACCTGATCTGAAGTCAGTGGAAAGACTTTTATTGACTTAGGGGGCTTTTGATTAGGCACATTTTTGGGGAAACTTGGCACTATATCAAAGCAGGCAGAGGATTTCACTAGTGGACATAAAAAGATAGCTGAAAAGCTCATTCCGTTTGCTTTTGCGTTTAGTTCATGAATGGTAGAAAAACTTTGTACACTGCAGGTGTCTGATATGTCCTTGTTCACAACATTATTCATTTGTGAAGAATACCTCATGCATTGATTTGATAACAGTTTTCCCAGCTGAAAATCAGTGTGCAGTACTACACATTTTCAGCACAAGTGGATCTCCAGTTACTAAGTCACATCATGTAGTGATGTTACATGTTTCAGTAGGTTTGTTTTATATTCAAAACTAGGCCCACTATGATGTGCATATAATATACTTGTGCTCCTGACATGTTTAATTAAAAGGATGTTACATTTTATAAAGCAGCCATTTAGGTGCAGAATATACATAGTGGAAAGTAAGTAAACAGAAAGCAGACCCTCAAATGTCACATCAGAAGCAGCATGTAATTCTGATTTTCAAATCACATCCAAAAAATTAAAATAAAATGTAACATGATCAAAAGAAAATATCTTGCAGGAATTTTCAATCAAAGGGAGGCTAGCCATCTGCCTTGTTTTCTTATATTTTACTTTATGTAATCTAAAAATGCCTTGATCAAACTAAGGAGATTATGCAAAATATCCTGTTTTTCTGTGTGTGTTATAAAGAGAATATTCACTGCAGAAATTAAATCTAAAAGTCCATCCATAGAAATGAAAGTATTTTGCATGGAGTGACTTTGAAATATAAAATGTTAGCTAGATTAAGGGATCAAAACTCACACTGCTTAAAGACAGCCTTTCACATTTTTAATTAATTGGCAAATGAATATGCTGCAATCTGCACTTCTTATGGGGGTCGGGGGAGGGGGTACAAAGTTAACTATGGTAAGTTTGAATGCAGTGTTTTTGTAGCCAAGTTGGTCGCAGGATATTTGACAGATAAGGTGGGTGAGCTAATATAGTTTAGCTCTAGATCTCCTTTGATTGCCAAACACTATACCAAAATTATTTTTTAATTCAAGTGTATTACTATTTTTTTAGGAGTGAGTTTCTAGCAAGTAATTAAACTTTAAATAACTGCCAGAACCTAATAGCCCATTTCACTTGAATCCTCCATATGCTTTGCATGGATTAATATAAACTCCTGAAAATCAGACATGGACATGAAGGACAGATGTACATTTTTTAATGAGAACTGGTTTAATCAAGTGGACAATTGGAAACACAACTTTTTTTCTTTTGACAGCAAAGTGAAGCAGGACACAGAAAGATTCTGCACAGATTTCAACAAATATTTCACATATATACATTTAAAAAATAAAGTCTCCCATTAGGTAACTGAAAGCTAGAGGTGCAATCTAACATTGATTGTAGTCAATGGAGACACTCTCATTTAACTTCAACAAGGACTAGATCAGACCCTAGATTTACTGACCTTCAGAGAATATAGGATTTCTGGTCTGTGATTTAGTGTGGTATCTACTACTTACCCATGTTTTCTTAGCTGAACATGGGTTCCCACAGTAACAGTGGCCAAAAGAGCTAGCGCGATCCTGGGATGCATAAACAGGGAAATCTCAAGTAGGAGTAGAGAGGTTATTTTGCCTCTGTATTTGGCACTGGTGGAATACTGTGTCTAGTTCTGGTGCCTACAATTCAAGAAAGATGTTGAGAGGGTTTTGGAGAGCCACGAGAATGATTAAAGGATTAGAAAACGTGCCTTATAGTGATAGACTGAAAGAGCTCAATCAATTTAGTTGAACGAAGAGAAAGAAGGCTAAGGGGTGACTTGATTACAGTCTCTAAGTACCTACATGGAGAAAAAATATTTCATAATGGGCTCTTCATTCTAGCAGAGAAAGGTGTAACACGATCCAGTGACTGGAAATTGAAGCTAGAGCAATTCAAACTGGAAATAAGGTACAATTTTTTAACAGTGAGGAAATTAACCATTGGAACAATTTACCAAGGGTCATGGTGTATTCTCCATCACTGACAGTTTTTAAATCAAGATTGGATGTTTTTTCTAAAAGATCACCTCTAAGAATTATTTTGGGGAAGTTCTATGGCCTTCTGTGATATATAGAAGGCCAGACTAGATGATCACAGTGTTCCCTTCTGGCCTTGGAATCTATGAATCTATGATCTCATGACTACAAGCAAAAAGTTGACAGAAAAAAATACTTATTCCTGATTCAAATCCTGATCTTACACAGCTGCCACAATGCCACCACTGTGATCAACTACAGCTGGTCAAATAATATTTCTCAAATAATTTATTCATTACATTTCACAGTATTTGTCCAGTTATTCACTGAATGTTTTTAGATGATTTTCCCAGTTAAATACAGCCATACTGATAATTTAGGTTTCAGAGTGGTAGCCGTGTCAGTCTGTATCAGCAAAAACAACGAGGAGTCCAGTGGCATCTTAGAGACTAACAAATTTATTTGGGCATAAGTTTTCGTGGGCTATAACCCATTTCATCAGATGCATGGAGTGGAAAATACAGTAGGCAGGTATAAAAATACAGCACATGAAAAGATGGGAGTTGCCTTCTAAGGTGCCACAAGGATTCCTCATTGTTTTTACTGATAATTCAGGCAATATATTTGCAAAACATAGTATTCAATTAATTGTGTACTATTTTTAATAGATTATTGACAGATCCTCCTCTTAATTATTTACCTCGTGTCAGCCTCAACCCCCTCCTACAGTGAACAATCTGTAGCGCAGAAAAGGTAGCTTCAGTTTCTGTATTTATTGAATTCTTTGCCTCACTAAGTTTTGATTGTGGTGATGGCTTTTATGTTGTGGACAGGCTTCTTTACCACAATTAGGATTCATCAATTTCTTATTAAAACAAAGCAGAAATCAAATAAAGTCATTGAAACCAACAGGCTTCTGAGATATGCTATTCAGTGAGATTCAGCACTAGTCAGAAGTACAGCAGGAGCCTCTCCACCTGGTCCCAAAAGGGCAGGGTTCTACTCTCACCATATACAAATGAGGTTTTAGGGACAGGGAGGACAGGAAGAGCTGCAAAGATTGGAGTCTTATACGGCACTGACGAGGTGCTGTCTCAGCCATTGAGCTAAATATGGGAATTTTTGCAACAATCTTTGTTTTCACTGTGAACATTTTGCACAGGTCTTAGTTAAATGACTGCTTCTTGGAGCAGCCAGTCCTGGAACCCACAACAGGAGAGGCAATTCTTGATTTAGTCCTAAGTGGAGCACAGGATCAGCTCCAAGAAGTGAATATAGTTGGACCGCTTGGTAATAGTGACCATAATATAATTAAATTTAACATCCCTGTGATGGGGAAAACACCACAGCAGCCCAACACTGTAGCATTTAATTTCAGAAAGGGGAACGACACAAAAATGAGGAGGTTAGTGAAACAGAAGTTAAAAGGTACAGCGCCAAAAGTGAAATCCCTGCAAGCTGCATGGAAAGATGCCATAATAGAGTCTCGACCTAAATGTACACCCCAAATTAAAAAACATAGTAAGAGAATCAAAAAAGAGCCACTGTGGCTAAACAACAAAGTAAAAGAAGCAGTGAGCGGCAAAAAGGCATCCTTTAAAAAGTAGAAGTTAAATCCTAATGAGGAAAATAGAAAGGAGTATAAACTCTGGCAAATGAAGTATAAAAATATAATTAGGAAGGCCAAAAAAAAATTTGAAGTACAGCTAGCCAAAGACTCAAAAAGTAATACCAAAAACATATTTAAGTACATCAGAAGCAGGAAGCCTGCTAAACAACCAGTGGAGCCACTGGACGATCAAGATGCTAAAGGAGCACTCAAGGACGATAAGGCCATTGCAGAGATACTAAATGAATTTTTTGCATCAGTCTTCACAGTTGAATATGTGAGGGAGATTCCCAAACCTGAGCCATTTTTTTTTAGGTGACAAATCTGAGGAACTGTCTTGATTGAGGTGTCATTAGAGGAGGTTTTGGAACAAATTGATAAACAGTAATAAGTCACCAGGACCAGATGGTATTCACCCAAGAGTTCCGAAGGAACTCAAATGTGAAATTGCAGAACTATTAACTGTAGTCTGTAACCTATCATTTAAATCTGCTTCTGTACCAAATGACTAGAGGATAGCTAATATGATGCCAATTTTTAAAAAGGGCTCCAGAGGTGACCACAGCAATTACAGGGCAGTAAGCCTGACTTCAGTACCAGGCAAACTGGTTGAAACTATAGTAAAGAACAAAATTGTCAGACACATAGATGAACATAATTTGTTGGGGAAGAGTCAACATGGTATTTGTAAAGGGAACTCATGCCTCACCAATCTACTATAATTCTTTGAGGGCGTCTACAAGCATGTGGACAATGGGGAATCCAGTGGATATAGTGTACTTAGATTTTCAGAAAGCCTTTTACAAGGTCCCTCACCGGGCTCTTAAGCAAAGTAAGCAATCATGGGGTAAGAGGGAAGGTTCTCTCATGTATTGGTAACTGGTTAAAAGATAGGAAACAAAGGGTAGAAATAAATGGTCAGTTTTCAGACTGGAGAGAGGTAAATAGTGGTGTCTCCCAGGGGTCTGTACTGTGCCCAGTCCTATTTAACATATTCATGCATGATCTGGAAAAAGGGGTAAACAGTGAGGTGGCAAAATTTGCAGATGATACAAAACTACTCAAGATAGTTAAGTCCCAGGCAGACTGTGAAGAGCTACAAGAGGATCTCAAAACTGGGTGACTGGACAACAAAATGGCAGATGAAATTCAGTGTTGATAAATGCAAAGTAATGCACATTGTAAAACATAATCCCAACTATACGTATAAAATGATGGGGTCTAAATTAGCTGTTACCACTCAAGAAAAAGTTCTTGGAGTCATTATGGATAGTTCTCTGAAAACATCCACTCCATGTGCAGTGGCAGTCAAAAAAGCTAACAGAATGTTGGGAATCATTAAGAAAGGGATAGATAATAAGACAGAAAATATCATATTGCCTCTATATAAATCCATGGTACGGCCACATCTTGAATACTGTGTACAGATGTGGTCGCCCCATCTCAAAAAAGATATATTGGAATTGGAAAAGGTTCAGAAAAGGGCAACAAAAAATATTAGGGGTATGGAATAGCTGCTGTATGAGGAGAGATTAATAAAACTGGGACTTTTCAGCTTGGAAAAGAGACAACTAAGGGGGGATATGATAGAGGTCTATAAAATCATGACTGGTGTGGAGAAAGGAAGTAAGGAAGTGTTACTTACTCCTTCTCATAACACAAGAACTAGGGGCCACCAAATGAAATTAATAGGCAGCAGGTTTAAAACAAACAAAATGAAATATTTTTTTTCACAACTCACAGTCAACCTGTGGAACTCCTTGCCAGAGGATGTTGTGAAGGCCAAGATTATAACAGGGTTCAAAAAAGAACTAGATAAATTTATGGAGGATAGTTCTATCAATGGCTTTTAGCCAGGATGGGTAGGGATGGTGTCCCTGGCCTCTGTTTGCCAGAAGCTGGGAATGAGCGATGGGATGGATCACTTGATGATTACCTGTTCTGTTCATTCCCTCTGGGACACCTGGCATTGGCCACTGTCGGAAGACAGAATACAGGGCTAGATGGACCTTTGGTCTGACCCAGTATGGCCATTCTTATGTTCTTAAAGGTGTTCCTTGCAAAAAAAAATTCTTTAAAAAAAAATCAATGAACCAAATTCTGATCTGTTACGTCTGTGCAACCCCAGTGGCTTCCATGACTTGCCTGAATGTAAGTGGGAGCAGAATATCACTGAATAATTTAAACATTATGGCCCCAAATCATCAGCACACTTAAGTATGGGCATAAATGCTTTGATAAACAGGAATAGAATTATTTAAATGCTTAAAGTTAGATACTTGAATAATACTTTGCTAAATCAGGGCCTATACACTTTTAAACTCCAGAAGTACATAATGACAAATCAAATTCTTCATTATTATATTAAACAAATTATATTGGTGGGCATGAACTGCAAAGAAGAGATCCAGATTTTGATTCACCATAGCTTCCCCAACCAAAGTTTTGGGGTGTTTGTTATCTGGACCCAGGCCAAAGTGTTGTATCAAAATACCGTGGATCACCATATCTAGTAAGTGTCATTTAATGATTCCTGATCCTTAAAAGTATATCCACTTCCTCAAAAGCATTGTGTGTTACATATCAAACCATTTAAAAATAAGCTGTGCTCATGAGACAGTCGACATGTTATATCATACAGCTATAATGACACATTGATCTTAGACAACTGAAATTAAATTTTCAGTGTTGGTCTTTCTATTTCAAAAAGGCAGTCTGTTATTCCTTTAGAAAAACTGTACAGTTCGTTCAAGAAGATTCAGCTCTTTTAAACGACCACATTCACTGAAAGAAGCATCCATGTAAAATAATTGTGGGATGTCAGACATTGCCAAATATGGGGAAAGATGCAGTAAATGTTCCACTGGCTTATATTTAGCTTCTGATTTAAAAGTGCACTAACGCATTAAAATAGGCATGGAAAAAACAGTTCATCAGAAATAAAAATGGCCTGAACTTTCAGCCATCCGTAAACTGATCAAACATTTTGCTAAGTTTGATAAAATACAGATAAGTGCAGTGCCAACACTCACAGTCCTCTACAAGCCTCTTTACTTTGTCAAAACATTCTTTGCAGTCTCAGCAAGTTGAGGAATCTCTGCTGAGCCAGCAGCAATCTTCAAAATATGCAACTTCTCAAACTTCCTTAGGGTCAGAGGAGAAGGTAGTTCATATGGCAGCTAAAGGCCTAAAACGTGAAATTTTAGCAGAGTGACCAGACAGAACCCATAAAACAAAATGTCAGACCAGAGACCCTTTTCTTGAATATCAGCCAGGTAAGGTTTGGACTAGAAGAGAAAGAGTTGGAAAGTCTGTGGGCTCATTGACATCTGGAAGAAGCAGATAGAGATGGGACAAGAGGCTATATGAAGTCAAGAAAAGGAAGATAGGGAATTATGTTGATGGCCAGATTGACGTGAGCATTGGGATCAGGAGAAGGGAAATGTGGGGTTAAAAAAGCAGGGTAGGAATTGGCTGTGTTTGAAGGAGAGAGGGACAAGGACAGGATGCGAAAGCAAAAAATGGAAATGAAAGGGACTCTAAAGGTCTAAAGATGCTCAAGCCTATGTGTAACTAAACAAAACCAGGGAGACTATGGAGTGGCAAGAAAAATTTGAAGAGCCGTGGAGGTTCAGGTGGCCCTTCCAAGCATAGCTTGAAATACCAAGTGCAATTTCCTGCACTTTGGAAGATTTTAGACTAAGATTTGAACAAACAAGTACAGACGCCCCCCGATTTACGCTATCGTTCCGTTCCAGAAAGTCTTGTGTAACTCGAATTTTGTGTAAGTCAGAAATGTATACCCGTACGTTACACAAAAATTTCCATAACTCAAAAATCCTATTTCTGGCTTATGGAATTTTTTCCGTAAGTGCGAATTTGCGTAAGTTGGGTCTTGTGTAACCCGGGGGTCATCTGTAGTCTACCTGCCATTTCTCTGGAACTCTGAAGTAAACTACTTAGTGGTGAACTGCATTCTGTTAAAATGTAACCATGCTCAAAAATATCCCAGGCTCTAAAAGCACTCATCATATTCTCCATCAGACACAAAAAATATTAATATATTCTTTTAAAACCCTCTGTCAGCATTAGTTTTACATACAGAAACATTAGTGTCCCATACCAAGTTCCTGAACAGCGCTCCCAAATTTCCTTCATTCCACATTTAAAGGTACAATACACACAAATGTTTGACTTTGTAGAGTATTTTGCCACCAATCTTTGTCATAAATTAATAAAAATGAGAATCTTACTGTCTCCCTTGTTTTCATTCTTTTCACTCAGCTTTCTTTCCTTCTCTATCAGCCTGTCTCTCTTCCTTGTCTGTTTCTCCTAAGGAGAACTTTATCTCCCCTCTCCATGTGTGTCTCCCCAAGTTTCTGTCCCTCCGCCTCTTCCCCTTCCATCTCATTCATTCCTGTTCTCACTTTCCCACAATCTTCACTCCCACATCCCTTTATCCTTCCAAGGTTTGTTTTCCCTTGCTTCCTCTCTTCTCTCTGTATCCTATTTACTGTCCCTCCATCTTCTGTCTTCCAGCTCCCACTTCAACCCTGTATTCATCATTTTTGCTGTTTTTCCCTGCCTTTGCTTAGGCTCCCATCTCTTTCTTGACTTCACCTTCCATTTCTTTCCCATTCTCCACCAGCTCAGTCATCTGCCCCCAATCTAACTTCAACAAACCCCAGCCTCAACAATCCATCCTCTGTCCCCTAAACTTCTAAAATCGCTACTCTGCCCACAATCCATACCCTTTCCCCTCGTCTCTCCAGTGAATGCTCTGGCCCTGAACAGTTCTTTACCCTGATCCATCTTCTGCCCTTCCTACATCTCTGAATACAATATCTGCCTCCTCAGACCCCTAATCAGTTCCCCAGCCTGTCCTCTGCCCATCCCATCCCTGCTTAGCCCCAATGCATCTTCTGCCCACATCTTCATCAATATCCATCCTCTGAACCCCTCTGTCCCTCCTCTGCCCTTCCAATCCAATCTGATCCAACTGCATTCTGTCTCCAACTGATTTTTTCTGCTTCTCTCACCTCCCTGCTCCCTAATCAATTGATTCCCTACCTACCCCAATCATAGTCCTTTTCCAATCCATCCTTTCCCCCTCAATCACTTTAACAAATTCTCTGCCCTCCAATCCATCTTCTGCAATCCCTCCCCATCAGTCCTGAAGCAATATTTCTAGTCCTTTGATTAGATGAGCATAAATCCCCCCCACAGCCATGTAACCTATTCTTTGTCCCCACAGATCTCCAAACAAATTCATCCTCTACCCCGCATCCACTGGTAATTGATCACCCATCTTCCCCAAACAACTGCTGCTCTCCCTCCCTCCATTCCGCCTACTGACTGAGCTTCTGCCTCCCGTCCAGTGAGGAAAGCAAATGCAAAGGAGGCACTAACATTTGAAAAGAATGTATTTAAAAATACAAATAGTTCCCAAACATTTTATGCCATGTTCTCCCAGCTCTCTTCAAGTGCAAAGAAAATACATAGCTAACAAACTGTGGTGAGATCCACGGCAAATATTAGTGTAGCAAGAACTGTGCTTTCCCCTATAAAAGGTCAGGAAGTAAGAGTACATTGTACTCAGATACATATCCTTGTCCCAAGTGAAACATGTCAGAGATGGCTCAGCGTGCTGAGTTAGCGTGGGTATAGGCATCAACTGAGGAATACAACCTTTGAGGCAAAATTAAACATTGTCAGAACCTGGTTTTGATCTCCTGGTGTTTTTCCCATGTTTCATGAAAAAATGTTCCATGTCCATGAAAAAATGTAATCAAAGTTGGGCATGCAACTTTGTTTTAAAAATAACTTTCTAGAATCTGAACATTTTGAGGAAGTTTTGTGATGCAGTTTGAATTTTGAGCTGGGCTGGTCCCTGGGCAGAAAGGGAGGTTACATGGCATATAATTAATGTTTGCTGATTGGCTGAGGCTGTCTCTTGTGCTCAAGAGGGTCAGAAGAAACCAATTTGACTCTTTTTCTCAGGTCTGTGTGTGAGAGAGAAAGTCCCATGTGTCATAACATGCTTGTGTAGGATAGTGAATGTGTCCCTGAAATACCAGAAAGGGGAGCAGGCCCATCTCTCTTCTCAACCTGACAGCCCAAGGATGCAGTATATGACAAAGGCCCAAAAGGAGAGGCATATAAAATTATTTATTTTGGAAACATACATAAATGCTGTGGGATTCCTTCCTTTAGTGTAAATAACTCATAACATCAGTTTCATGATCCTGTTGTAAATAATTTTCAAAAATAAAATGAGACCCCACCTTTGTATGGAATATAACTCATTTTGGACCTAAAGTGAATGACATTTCTCAAAATGAGAGACAACTGTGAGGTATGTGTAGGCCTGTCATCTTTGGGCAATCAGACCTCTTCTATGAAGAGGACACATGAGGTGCTGAGAGGGACAAAGGAAGAGAGTCTGTGACTAGGCCTGTTGGGACAAGGGACAGAGGTCCATGGCAGGTTCGGGGAGTTGCCTGTAAGTTTGGACATTTCAGCTAAGTATCCAAGCTGATCTCTAAGCCTGAGGTTTCCCCATCACTAAATTTACTCTGTCTCCTGTTTTTATGAAGTTTTTCAATGTTAAGGGCAGTTTACTGTATTGTTTTCTATGTTAATCTGTTCTATTCTGTTCATTATTCTAAGCGCAGGGCAAAAATTATTTAAAGGGCTAAACTTAGCGCATTATTGACTGAGATTGGTTTCAGTGTTATGAAGCAGATGGGGAAGTTGAAAGAGTTTAAGATGCTCCATATTCCAGTAGACCCTGGATCCAAAAAGGAAAAAACATAACCCAGAACCAAGGATGCTTTGGCTTCTGAATTCAGATCCAAAACCCAATGCCTAAGATTTTGCTCAAACTAAAATACACCCAGCCTCATTCCACCCTTAGGTATTCCTGCGTACCATACCCAAACAGGGGTATTTAGCTGTTCTGTTACACACACAAATTATTTTGAGATGGCCTCCGTTTTCTTTTTGATTGCTGTTGCTTCAGTTTTATATATTTCATGTAAGGTCTGTCAAGAAAACTCATTTTATTCTCTATGGAGAAGGTCTGCTCTTGCCTAACACTGTTATTTTATTTAACTTTCATTTGCTAATCTCCAGTACTTTGAATCTCAGTGGGTAGAATAGAAGGAAGAATTGGTAATGCTTTGCATATGGTGACATGACAGCAATGGGAATCTGGCTGGGAGGTCTGTCTTACTTTGTGCCTGCTGCCCTACGCCACCAGCTGGCATTCATGCTGAAAGCTCTTCTCTCTTGATTAAACGTGGTTTGGTGCAACTGAATGCTAGGGAAACTTTTTCTGCATGCTTTTGCTGTGTGTCTGCAGTGCCAGGGTCCCCTTATGTTTCCCAGCACCATGGTTAAAGTCTCTCACATTCTATGCAACTCACCCCATTCCTCATGCAAGGTAAAGTATCCCTAGATATTCTATGGTCCAAACCCATGCACCATCCTCCATCCTCTGCAGCCACAGTACACTCGCCTTTTCCTTTCTGTATCCATAACAGCTGTGTGGTTAACCAAATAGAATATTTCTCTTTCTGTTCCTTTCAAGCTGTCTCCTCAGCTAAGAACTCAGCCACAGAACTGTGGTTTGGAGGGGGTTTGCACATTTTTCACACATTTCAATGTGAAAGACCAGATTTTCGAGGGCACAAATGGCAATTATGCCCCAACTCCTATTGAAAATCAACGTGAGTTAGACCCCAGCTGTCTTTTGTGCCCTTGAAGATCTCCCCTCTATCAATCCAAAAGTTGGTTTTGAAGCGTAGACCAGTATTTATTAGTGATAAGCAAATCTCCAAAAACTTTAAGCACAGATTCAGTTCAGAGAAGCATATAAAAAGTTTGGATCGTCATACATAAATAAATAACCAGACAGCTAAAAGCATATAGCTAAAGAGCAGCACAGTACTTATATTCAAATCTTTTTCAATGTGATAAAAGAAACATATGATCTGACATTTCTGCCTCAGCCAGTTCTCTCTCAGAGTGAGTGGAGTAATCCACAAGTTGAAATAGAATTGACATCCTGACGTTTAAACACCAAAACAAGCCTTTGACATGGAAGTGCATTGGATTATTTTCTTATGACAAATATTTGAACTGTAGGAAAAAGTGGCTCTCAAATGGTTTTCTGCTACCAGATTAAATATTCAATTTAAATAAAAACAGATTTTGAACCATATTTTGCCTTGCTTATCTCTGCTTCTCAAAATAAACTGGTCTCTCAGATGTTTTTCTATTTATAAAATGTGCTGACATTTTGCTGTCATAATAACAAACACAAACACTGCATTGGATCAGTATCCAAAAATGAAAGCTCCAAAAGAAACTATTCCAACCCACATCAAAAATAACATCCTCCGAACTCCCAGTCTACCCAGTCAGGTCTCTTGACTCTATTGAAGTCAATGGGACTACACAAAGGGCATAAAGTTAGCCATGTGCAAATGTCTTTGCTGGATCAGGGTCATAATACCTATACAATCACCACATGTGGAGCTTTTGTCCATTTATTTTAGTTGGATTTGGTATGCTGCATCATACGCTGATTGGGAAATATAATATATGGATAGAGATTTTTTTTAAAGTGGACATGATTAAAATACGTTGTGTTCAAAGTTGAATGATTAAAACATAAAATAGAATCCATCAACTTATATTTTTCTGCTGTTATTGCTCATGATCATGTTAAAACTAGGAAGAGAGATTGTGACTAGATCATTGAAAAAAAAAGAACTAGTTAAATTAATGGAGGATTGTTCCATCGATGGCTATTAGCCAAGATGGTCAGGGATGTAATCCCATGCTTAGGTGACCCTAAACCTCTGACTGCCAGAAAGCAGGAGGGGAAGATAGGGTGGATGGATCTTGCCAAATTTGCCCAGTTCTCTACACTCCCCCTGAAGCTCTGGTACTGGCCGCTGGAGACTGGACACTGGGCTAGATGGACAATGGTCTGACCCAGGATGGGTATTTTTATTTCAGTCCAGTACTTTACACATTTTTCTCCTTTTCCATATTCCTCTCTTATATAGATCAGGGTAGAGAGACGATAGATATGAAGTATACATAGCTTATATGCATGTGTTTGTACATACTAAGGACTTATATCTAGACAGTAATTTTGGTTTGAATGGTACTACAGATAACATAGTTTGTTCTTTTTAGAGACTTCCTAAAGTGTATGTCCATTGTTATTTGTTTGTCATGATAAAATATTATTGTTTATATTGTAGTAATTTATATAAATATTTTGGTTTTTATCTTTAGAAAGATAACACCACTCACCCTGGTTTATTATTCTGTGATAGGGAATATTGGGGAAGAGTTGCATTTGCTAGAGCCCCTCTTTGTGCAAGTTTGGGAGAGTATAAATCAAAAAGGGCATGGCTTGACCAATATTAAGTGTTCCACCCCAGAACAGAAAGTTGGCCCTATGCCGCCTTTCTAAATAGGTGCATTCTTCAGAAACATAGGATGGGTGAAATATTCTGCGTCTAATGTGGAACATCCAAATGACCGAGGATGAAATTCACCCTTAGGCAGAGGGCCCACACAAGTCCTGTTCACCACCTAAACGCTGTATCAAATATTTTGAGGGCTTGTGTGGGTCCTAAGTGATACATTAGGCTTGTGCTGGTGAATTTCACCATGAATGTGCAAGATAAAGTAATGTATCAAGCAGTTTGATTAATGGCACATGCATGTCTGTTCCAAAGATCCAAATACTATGAGGTGAGTGCACAACTGGTTGAAAGACCATTCTCAAAGAGTAGTTCTCTCTCACTGTCCTACTGGGAGGGCATATCTAGTGGGGCCCCACGTGGGTCAGTCCAGGGTCCGGTACTATTCAATATTTTCATTTATGACTTGGATAATGGAGTGCAGAGTATGTTTATAAAAATTGTGCATGATGCCACGCTGGCAGGGGTTGCAAGCACTTTGGAAAACAGGATTAGAATTAAAAATGACCTTAAACTGGAGAATTGGTCTGAAGATGAAAATACAATAAAGACAAGTGCAAAGTACTGCACTTAGGAAGGAAAAAAATCAAATGCACAACAACAAAATGAGGAATAACTGGATAGGCGGTAATAGTGCTAAAAGGAAGGGGGGCTATAATGGATCAAAACTGAATGAGTCAACAATCTGATGCACTTGTGAAAAAGGCTAATATTCTGGGGTGTATTAACAGGACTTGTCCCACTCTACTCAGTACCAGTGAAGCCTCAGCTGAAGTACTGTGTCCAGTTCTGTGTGCACACTTTAGGAAACATGTGGACAAACTGGAGAGAGTCCAGAGGAGAGCAACAAAAATGATTAAAAGGTTCAGAAAACCTGAGCTAGAGCAAAGGTTAAAAAAACTGGACAGTTTAGTCCTGAGAAAAGACAACTAAGGGGGGACCTGATAACAGTCTTCCAATATGTTAAGGGCTGATATCAAAAGAAGAGTGATCAGTTGTTCTCCTTGTTCACTGAAGGTAGGACAAGAAGTAATGGGCTTAATCTGCAGTAAAGAGATTGAGGTTAGCTATTAGGAAAAAATTTCTAACTATAAGTGTAATTAACCTCTGGAATCGGCTTCCAAAGTAGGTTGTGGAATATCCATCATTGGAGGCTTTTAAGAACAGATTAGACAAACACCTCTCAGGGATGGTCTAGACCAGAGGTAGGCAACCTATGGCACGCATGCCAAAGGCGGCACGCGAGCTGATTTTCAGTGACACTCACACTGCCCGGGTCCTGGCCCCAGGGTGGCTCTGTATTTTAATTTAATTTTAAATGAAGCTTCCATAAACATTTTAAAAACCTTATTTACTTTACATACAACAATAGTTTAGTTATATATTATAGACTTATAGAAAGAGACCTTCTAAAAACATTAAAATGTATTACTGGCATACGAAACCTTAAATTAGAGTGAATAAATGAAGACTCGGCACACCACTTCTGAAAGGTTGCTGACCCCTGGTCTAGATGTACTTGATTCTGCCTCAGTGCAGGGGGCTGGACTTGATGCCTTCTTATGGTCCCTTCCAGCCCTATA
Organism: Trachemys scripta elegans; assembly: GCF_013100865.1. NCBI lineage: Eukaryota > Metazoa > Chordata > Testudines > Emydidae > Trachemys > Trachemys scripta. The sequence continues at coordinate 207,260,222 of NC_048298.1, read as the reverse complement.
TTTCTATGATTTTATGATATTCTTCCTTGAGGTCCACAGACCCAGAAGAATGTTGTGCTCTAAGAAGAGCAAGCTATTGCACATTTGCTGTAGTTTTCCTTATCAACATACATTGATCATGTTTGTACATGACAACTTTTACCTCTCACCAGTGTTCCTCTCTCAATGCAACTAATTAACTGTGTGTAAATGCCGCAACATAGTCAACACAACCACTACTCAAGTGGATATTGTTAAACATTTCAATTTCTATTCCTTTTCTCCCAAATGGATCCAGTATAGGACTCAGACAGACAACGTATCTGGAAACAAGGAGCCAGATTCTTAGCTCATGTAAATGAAAATCTGGCCAATGCATTCTGATTTTTAATCCATTGAATAAACCAGGGATCGGCAACCTTTGGCACGCGGCCTGTCAGGGAAAGCCGCTGGCGGGCCGGACAGTTTGTTTACCTGCAGCATCTGCAGGTTCGGCCGACTGCAGCTCCCACTGGTCGCAGTTTGCAGTTCCAGGACAATGGGGGCTGCGGGAAGTGGCGGCCAGCACATCCCTCGGCCCGCGCTGGTTCCCGCAGCCCCCATTGGCTTGAGATGGCGACCCGCGGCCAGTGGGAGCTGCGATTGGCCAAATCTGCGGATGCTGCAGGTAAACAAACCGTCTGGCCTGCCAGCAGCTTTCCCTGATAGGCCTCATGCCAAAGGTTGCCGATCCCTGGAATAAACCAAGGAATGAACCCTAAGATGGGATGGATATGGGCATACCTGGGCTTGTGATTATGATAATGATAAAACGGAAGAGTTACGAGCTTCTGTCAGGAAGGCAGCCATGTTTCAGACGTGGACAGCAGATAAGGTAATATATGGTTTGCTGCCATCTGCAGTGTGGACACAAATGTTGAGGAGTGCTACCCAGGCCAGTAAATTGTTACAAACTCAGTAAAAAATGATAGTGTAAATTAACTGTGGTTCTAGTTCAATCAGTTCCTTTGAATTTTATTTTTCTGGTCAGGAAGATTTTAGCTAAACTGTATGCTCACTTTTTGCTCTCTATGCATGTTCATGAAAATGTTTAGACTGCTATTCACTGGTATGTTTTAATTTCAAACTATATTTGTAGGGAGAGGTCACATCCGTTAAGTCACATAACATTTTACTTTGTCATTGATTGGCTGTTCTTAACCCTGGTGATCAGGAAGGTCAGCAGTGGCCATTTCACTTAGCTTCACAGAGGGTGGAGCTGGGTTTTAGGTGAGCTGTCTGATCCAGCTGGAAAAATTATGGAGGGAATCATCCCAAGCTCTTTGTCTAACTCTGGAAGGCACTCACGTAGCTGAGCAGAGCATCCATCAGCTAGTGGAATCTAGCGTGTCTTCATTACATCATAGACTATTACTGTTATAGTTTTGTAAAAGAAAATTCCCTGGGCCTGATTCTGATATCCCTTATGCTAGTTTTACATAGGTTAGCTCTTTTGACTTCAGTGGAATTACTTCGGATTTACACGGATGTAAGTGAGATCAGAATTAGGCCACCTGAATCCATGTGCAGCAGTTTCCCATACATGCATAAACCTTGCATCAACGTCCATATCTAGCCCCTGTAACTGACTATCCCAGGAAGACAGTAGCCTAGATTAGCTCATTATTATTCTTAGTCCCATCAATTGGTGAAAATCATGTATTGTTACGGCATTTAACCTCATTAATGCAGAGGTCAATCATTATTAGTGTTTTGTATACAAGTGTGCTAAGATGGGGCAAATAAAACTAATTATCCATAAAATCATGGGTGGAGTTTGGGGGGCAGGGTGGGACATTGCACCCCCAAAATTGCAAGCCTCGGGCAGACAGGCAGCCTGAGTGTGCAATGTAATGAGTTCTGCAGAGGAAACAGGAGACTTCTCCCAGCTTGGGCCCCTGTGAGGCAGGGAATCAGAATTTTGTTTATAAACAGTATCAGAGTGGTAGCCGTGTTAGTCTATATCCACAAAAACAACAAGGAGTCCGGTGGCACCTTAAAGACTAACAGATTTATTTGGGCATAAGCTTTCCTGGGTAAAAAACCCACTTCTTCAGGTGCATGGAGTGAAAATTACAGATACAGGCATAGATATATTGGCACATGAAGAGAACGGAGTTACTTTACAAGTGGAGAACCAGAATTGACAAGGCCAATTCAGTCAGGGTGGATGTGGTCCACTCCCAATAACTGATGAGGAGGTGTCAATACCAAGAGAGGGAAAATTGCTTTTGTAGTGAGCCAGCCACTCCCAGTCCCTATTCAAGCCCAAATTAATGGTGTTAAGTTTGCAAATGAATTGTAGCTCTGCAGTTTCTCTTTGAAGTCTGTTTTTGAAGGTTCTTTTGTTGAAGGATGGCTACTTTTAAATCTGGTATTGACTGTCCAGGGAGATTGAAGTGTTCTCCCACTATCTATACTGGAATCCCACTGACCCTATACTGGAAACCTATTGACCAATATACTTACCTACATGCCTCCAGCTTCCATCCAGGACACATCACACGCTCCATTGTCTACAGCCAAGTTTTCAGTTGCTTAAGTAGCCCCTGGAACCACGGTTAAAGTTGCCCTCCCTCCCCCCAGAAATCTGAAATGGTGCCCCTGTGGGCTGGCACAGAATCCTGCCCCCCCGCCCTGCCCGTGCGTGGCCCTGTTGGCTTGACTGGAGCTGCCCTCCCAAATATAGAAGTCAAACTGCTCCTATGCATAAAACACTACCATGTGTAACAGACAGCCATGGAAGAGTGGAACTTCCTCCTCCATCTTTAGGGGGGTGTCCCACTTTCCAAGAAAAGTAAACAAACACACTTGAAACCAAAAGGTAAAACAGTGCAGTTCCACACCACAACGTACTGCTATACTGTATCTATGTGCATGTAAAACTAAGGCTATGTCTACACTAGCATTTTTGTTGGCAAAACTTTTGTCAGGCAGTGGTGTGAAAAAACACTCCCCTGACTAACAAAAGTTTTATCGACAAAAGCACCGGTGTGGACAGCACTATGTCTACGGGAGACTCTCCCTCCAACATAGCTACCACTGCTCGTTAGGGGTTGTTTAATTACACCAGCAGGAGAGCTCTCTGCTGCCGGCATAGGGTGGCTACATGGGAGACCTTACAGTAGTACAGCAGCAGTGGTACAGCTGTGCCACTGTAAGGTCCGCAGTGCAGACATAGCCTTGTGAAAAGGGAACTAATGTTTGATTCCCAGTCTCTCTCCCTGTTTTCCATTACTGAAAAATTCTATTCAGTTTTTCCTTTAAATACATACATTTAAATCTTTTTATGGGGGCTGTGAGAAAACCCACATAATTTTTGTATGAAATTAAAGAGAGCACACTGCATTCTTTAAACACAGAAAATCTAACAGCAGCTGTCATTTTAGGCTGGCAGGGTTGCCTAGTGGATAGAGCACTGGACTGGGACTCAGGAGACCTGCCACAGGGCAACTCATTTCACTTCCCTGTGCCTCGGCCTCTGTGTCTGTAAAATGGAGATAATGATACTGATCTCCTTGATAAAGTACTTTGAGACCTATTGATGAAAAGTACTATGTAAGAGCGAGGTATTATTTATTATCTTATTTTCTAAAGACAAAGATGGGTGAGACGCAGTCTGTAAAAACCCCAGGCTGCTGCAGAAAGTACAGTCGAAATAACTACAGCCTGAATTCACAGAAGGGCTTAAGCACTGCAACCCAGACATCCATACACACTCCCTCCCTCCGCCATTTTGTGTGGAGTTAAGTGTACTTGGACCACATCTACTGGATGCGATCCCATTACGTGAGATAGGTGAGGCAACACGTGTCTTAACCTGATTTGAGGATCACACTGGAGCTTAGGCATGAAATATGTATTCTGGTTCCTGCCTGAGGCAGAAATTTAGGCACCTAGGGAACCTTTACAGCAGACATTTACGAACCGAGTGAGTTTAGGCGCCTACAGGTTTAGGCGGCAGCTGAGCAGGGGTTTTGTGGATTGCAGTAGTACCTAAATCAGGGGGTTAGATGCTTAAGTCTCTCTGTGACTCTGGGCCTACTCTCTGGGCTGCTTCAATCAGAATTGCTGTAATGGATCTTGAGCAACAGCAAACATGACACGGGGGAATCCCCTGTGTCCCAAAGGACTAGCTCTTTAGGGCAACAAGAGGATTTTTGCCCAGTTTCCTCCAGTGCTATTATTAGTTATTTGTATTATTGGAGTGCCTAAGAGCTCCAATCACAGACCAGGACCCCATGTGCTAGGTGCTGTACAAACACAGAACAGACAGTCCCTCACTCTCATTTTTCCAATACCTCATTGGCATTCCTCCAACAACCTCATTTGCCCCTTCAGATCACACTTTCCAGCCTCCACAGCCCTGTCTTTGCTCTCTCTCTACTCATCTTCCTGTTACTGGTGCCAGCTAGTGCCGCCAGGTCCTGCACCATCATGTCTCACTTTTCCTCTCCACCCAGAGTAAATAAATATTTGAGAGCATATTCACGGCTCATTTATTATCGCTATTTACACAAAAGATTGGTTAAAAAGAGTTGTGAATAGTGAACAAACTGGTATAAACAGAAACTGATGATACAGTTAAAGTCACCCAGCCAAGCAACAAAAACAATACCTTTTTATCTTGGTGACCAATCACAGGGCACACACAATGACCTATGAATAGTAAGTAAATGTTTGTAGTGAACAGTTTGCTAATAACCCATTGGCTAAATGTGTTCACACATTATTTACTGAACAATTGTGAAAAACAAATCGGTACAAATAACGTATTGGATAACTAAATAGCAGGAAAAGGGTTAAAATAACAGGATTATTTATTTGCAAGGAATGATCTGATCACCTCTAGCTGATGGCTTATAGGACAGACATCATAACATTGAGAGAGAGAGGAACAATAGAGTCAAATATAGATGGGCAGATGGTGGTTAAAAATGGAGAACATGAAATCAGCATAACCGTAGAAGGAAAGCAAAATTCTTACAAAATGCCTCCATACACTAGACAACAAGGGCTAATCTTTAAAATACTGTGCCTAATTAGCATATGAAATTAGGGCCTACTCCTTTCCATGGATTTCAGTGGGCACTGCATCAGGCCCTGCGTGTGACTGCATGTAAAAACTGTGACTTTGGGCTAGACAATTAAGGACACCTTTGCAGACTTGCAATTTTGAAAATTAGTCCTTCAGTACCCTTCACAAATATTGTACATGATACACAGCATGGTCAAGAAATACACAAAATTCAAACAGAAAATACCAATCCATAATGTACAGAGTGTGTAAAAGACCAAAAAAGTAACCCGTAAAATAGGATGATATGCGAGGCAATCATTTTTTTCAGTTAACTTTCTAGATTATATGCATTTGAGCCTCTCATTTACTTTAATAGTTTTATTAATCCAGTTCCTTTTCAAGTTATCCTCCACAATTATGTAATAGCAAAGTAAAAAAAGTATCCCAAAGTATTGTATTATTAAAATTTGTCCTTGTAGTAAGTGGCAATCAGAAGCATAGGTGCAGAAAGTAAGGGTGTGTGGGGTGCTGCAGCATCCCCAGGTTTTATGCAGGGCCACTGGCCCCACGCCCAGGGCTCCACTCCCCGGCTTGGGTGCTGGGGGCCGGTCCCGTGGCCTGCTCCCCAGCCGCTGGCTCCACACATAAAACCTGGGGGTGCTTCCTGCGCCTGTTCCCTGATCCCAGCCCTCCGCCTGCACTCTGCTGGCCCCACTCCCCGACTGCTGGCCCTGTGCCCAGGGCCCGCACACAGGGCCTGGCCCGCCCGCTCCGCTCCCCAGCCACTGGCTCTGTGCCTGGCCGCACCCCCCACGCTCAGCCTCCACTCCCAAGGCCCTGCACCCGGCCAGGGCTCTGCTCTTGGCCTCGCACGTGGGGTCCCAGCTGCAGGCCCCTGCCCGGGATCCGTTCCTACCCCCACGCCCGACTCCAGCTATGGCCTCGGCCACCTTACCCATGTCCGGGTCCCCCCCTCCCGGAGACACAGCCCTGCTCCCAGCCTCAGCTCGGGGGGGCAGCACGGACAGGAGTAAGGGGGCTGGCTTTCAGCACCCCCACTACTAAAAATGTTCTAGCGCCCCTGATCAGAAGTCAATGTCATCAGACATGACTATTATCCAAAACATACAAACAAACAAAAATCAGACTTTGCATCATTTTTAACTATATCTAAATTTTGCTGTATTGTAAGGACTAAAGCCTGCCAAATTAATGCTTCTATTTGAAATTGTTATGCAAGGCCTTATTATTGCTGAAGCATTATTTTTTTTTTAAATGTGTTCAAACAAAAGCTCATGGTGAAAGTAATTTGTAATATGATGCTGTGTGGAATAGTCAGACATGCCCGTCTCCAGGACTTATGGGAACCATAAAGAGATTAAACCTCTCATTCCTCGCTTTGGCAAGTGATCTGTTACTTTTAAATAAAGGTCAATCTGTCTTTACAAAGAACACAGTGAAAGCAAGCTTAATAGTTTTCCCTACCGAACCTAGAACATAACTATTTAAAACATAATTAACAACGGGGTGGCAGTCACTGATTGTAGTTTTTCCTTTTTCTATGTCTGGGAAGTTTTGGCATCCCCAATTAGTTTTAATAGGGGGCACTATACTAGCTATCAAATTGACAGTCTTGACCTGCCCTCCAGAAGCAGCTGTAAAACAATATTTGGACAAATTAAGATAAATGCCTCATCGGAAAGATGACTAATATTACTAGAAAATGGATATTCATGTTTTATTCCATGATGTAGGGGTTTTTTTAATCTGATATGCATGAGGGCAAGCACTCTGATACTGTAAATAAGAGATGCTGGAGAGAAAAGACACTAGTTACATTAACTCATTTTAGTTCCATATTTCAAATTTCTCTTTTGTTTAAAAGTATCTGTGACTAGTGAGTTCATTGTTTTCCGTTATTACCAGAATGAACAGCCATGCCATCAACTCAAAACATAGATATGCTAATGCCTGCATCAAGGCCAGGGTTATCACATCGGTTTGGGGGATATTCTGATTATGTAAAGGGGAGTGACTATAAGAACTACTTAGGCAGGGGTGTCAAACATACAGCCCACAGGCCGATCTAGCCAATGGTATGTATGTATGTGGCCTTCATAACACACAGATGCTCAAGAATCGATTTATTTTTTAAGAAAATTTTCAGCACTAATGGCAGCAGAGAGAACCTTCCAAATGTGAACCAAATGTAATCAATGCAAAGGTGTCTGCCCAAGTTTGCAGACAGTATGAAACAATAGTGCAGAGATTGAATGCCCCTGACCCTGAGACAATGATTACAGTCCAATTTACACTTTTGTGCCCTTACTAAATATGTTTTAATCACTGAACATTGTTAGTGGAAGGAATGAGGACGAAGATCAGAACAAAGCAAACCTACCGGGTTGGGAATTGGGCGTTGCTGAACAGAAAGAAATGCAGAGAAAAAAGCAGAGTAGACTCACAAAGGCAGGGATGGGGAAGCAACACAGAGAAAGCAGGAAGGGAAAGGAAGAAAAACAAAGGGAAATGCAGTGGCTGGCCCAAAGAGGGTAAGACTTACCACTGAATGACAAATGCAACAAGAAGAAGAAATCATAACTAACTAAATTTTTAGGCCCAAATTCACAAAGGGAGTTAGGCATGAGTCACCTAAGCTAGCCAATGGGAGTTGCTGTCAAGAGGGGAGTATCCTAAACCCCATCCCTCTCAGAGTCAGGCACCTAAGCTGCTTGACTCTAGGAAAGAGGATCCCAGTTCATGGCTCACCAGTGAGACAGGCACTTCCCTGCAGTCTGGACTTAGCACCTAAGTCAGTTTCTGAGAGAATGAGTTAGATCCTGCCTCACTCCACACAAAAGAGCCAGAGAAGGTGGTGTCATCACCGCCCATCTTATAACCTCTAGTTGAGTGGTTAGAGCACTCACCAGTGATGTGGGAGACCCATGTTCAATCCACCCCTCTGCTGAGGTGGGGAAAATGATTTGAACAGGGTCTCTGATCCCTTGGGGGTTGCAGGCTCTAACCACTGATCTATAGGATATTCTGATGTGGGAATCTCTCCCATTGAAGCTGTTCCACTGTGGATAAACACTTAAAGAGTCATTGGGTAAGAAAGTGTGAGCATGATTCTTCAGGTTAGTGTTTAGAGCACTCACCTGACAGTGTGAGACCCAGTCCCCCTGCTGCAATGAATCCCACCCTTAGTTCCTACATAAAAACCATATTTTTCATTTGATCTCTGTGCAAACTTCAAACTGAAGCCAATGTGCATTTCACTGTGAGAACTATACAGTTCAGAATATACACCCAGTCCCAGGCCCATAATTAGCTTAGACTTTAGCCTGGGGGGCTCAAGGAGTTGGTAAAGGCCTGCAAAGACATTGTCAAATGATCTAAGCCTAGGACTACTGTCCCAGAAATCCTGAGTCTAAACACTGGTGCCCCTTGTAGAGTCACTCTATCTCAGTTTTCCTATTTCAAATCAGTTTAGTACTTACCCACCTCCCAGGAGTGTATTTTTAGGATTGATTAGGTATCAATCAGCTGGCATTTTACAAACTTCAACTTATTTATAAGCGTTATTTTTACAGAACTTTTCTCCTCTAAAATACATCTAGTTGTGTCTCATAACCATTCCCATCTGATAGCTCTTTGGTGATGTATGTGAAATGAGTCTGTGTTTGCAGTTTAGTTCTGCTGCAAGTGAGCAGATGTCCACATCACCAAAACCATCATCAGAACTGATACCTTTGTTGGCAGGTCACCATAGAGAGACCAAGGATTTAATGGGCATATAGAACAAAAGAACCAGAGACACAGGGAAAGCCATGCATTTTGCCAATCCTATATTTGTTCTGTGGTTAAATAGAGGATTTCAGGCCCCAGGTTTTACAGTTCAGCTCTTTCATGAACACTATATTTATTTTAAGAGGTAATTAAATAAATTACAACATTTAGGGTTTGGTGAAAAATTAAATGGATCTGCATTTAGTTTTACAAACTGTGTAAGTATACACATTAAAGTAAGAAAAATAAAGCATTATGTAGTTTTGTACATATAAGCTTATTATAATCCCCATTAATTCTGCCTTTCTGCTTTTGTAAAATTTATTCATGCTTTTTTGTTTGCTACATTTCTATGGTTTATCTTTTTTCTAGCCAGAGGACATGGCAAGGGACTGGGAAAGTCTGTGATTGATTCACCCAGCAAAACTCAACTCAGATACAGCATTCCTTCACTTTATTTTTTCCTAGTTTTTCAGCAAGAAGACCCAAATAATGTCCAAGCTCTTCTGGTTCCTAATCGCTTGTTCTAATCACTAGTCAGATCCCACCACCTGAAAACATTACAAACTTATTGAATTTCAAACCATCCTCCATCTCAGGCGCTCTTGAAAACTAAAACCAATGGCTGAGAAAAACAAATATTTTACCTGGTTACCACCAACCCAGTCACACTGATGTGTGGAAACTCTAGTGAACTCTTTACAAAGACATTAGGCTTCCACATGTTGATCATTACCAAAAATACATGATGAAGATACTTGGGTTTGCTAACTGCTTTTTTCATGATTAATGTGCTTCTGCAATTTACAAAATCTTAATATTTTTTTATTCCACAAGACCTTTGCTACTTAAATTAATGGGGGCCAATTATAACTCCTTTGTGCCTTTTAGCATGTCCATGTTAAAAAAATTTCATGCTGTTTTGCCCTTCCTGACTAAAAAGATAACAGTCCTTAAACACTTGCTTTGTTCTTTATTCTAGGTCATGGGTTATATGGGACTTTTGAAATGTTGTCCTCCTGGAGGAGAACTAGAGAAGACCAACATGTTAAAGAGAGAACTGCAGCTGTGTTTGCAGACTCCATGCTCTCCTTTTCTCTCACCACTGCCATGTACCTGGTCACTTTTGGAATAGGTGCCAGTCCCTTCACTAACATTGAAGCAGCAAGGATTTTCTGCTGCAATTCCTGTATTGCAATTTTCTTCAACTACCTCTACGTACTCTCCTTTTATGGTTCCAGCCTGGTGTTTACTGGCTACATAGAAAACAACTACCAGCATAGTATCTTCTGCAGAAAGGTACCAAAGCCAGAGGTATTGCAAGAGAAGCCTGCATGGTATAGGTTTCTTCTGACAGCCAAATTCAGCGAGGACACAACCGATTCAGAGGAAACAAATACTTATGAAAGTCATCTTTTGGTGTGTTTCCTCAAACGCTATTACTGTGACTGGATAACAAACACTTACGTCAAGCCTTTTGTAGTTCTCTTTTACCTTATTTATATTTCCTTTGCCTTAATGGGCTACCTGCAGGTCAATGAAGGGTCAGACCTTAGTAACATCGTAGCAACCGCGACACGAACCATTGAATACACTACTGCCCAGCAAAAGTATTTCAGTAACTACAGCCCAGTCATTGGGTTTTATATCTATGAGTCAATAGAATATTGGAACACAAGTGTTCAAGAAGATGTGCTAGAGTATACTAAAGGGTTTGTGAGGATATCTTGGTTTGAGAGCTATTTAAATTATCTTAGGAAACTCAACATATCTACTGGATTGCCCAAAAAGAATTTTACTGACATGTTGAGGAACTCTTTCCTGAAAGCCCCCCAGTATGCCCATTTTTCAGAGGATATCATCTTTTCCAAAAAATACAACAACGAAGTTGATGTAGTAGCTTCAAGGATGTTCTTGGTGGCTAAGACAATGGAAACCAAGAGAGAAGAACTCTATGATCTCCTGGAAACCTTGAGGAAACTCTCTCTCACATCCAAGGTGAAATTCATTGTTTTCAATCCATCATTCGTATACATGGATCGTTACGCCTCCTCAGTGGGAGCCCCCTTACAAAATTCCTGCATCAGTGCTTTATTTCTGCTCTTCTTCTCGGCATTCCTGGTGGCAGACTCTCTAATCAATGTCTGGCTCACTCTAACTGTTGCCTCAGTCGAATTTGGAGTCATAGGTTTCATGACCTTGTGGAAAGTGGAACTGGACTGTATTTCTGTGTTGTGCTTAATTTATGGGATTAATTATACAATTGACAACTGTGCGCCACTGTTATCAACCTTTATCCTGGGCAAAGATTTCACAAGAACTAAATGGGTAAAAAATGCCCTAGAAGTGCACGGGGTAGCTATTTTACAGAGCTACCTCTGCTATATTGTTGGTCTGATTCCTCTTGCAGCTGTGCCTTCAAATCTGACCCGTACACTGTTCAGGTGCTTGTTTTTAATAGCATTAGTCACCTTCTTTCACTGCTTTGCCATTTTACCTGTGATACTGACTTTTGTGCCACCATCCAAGAAAAAAAGGAAAGAGAAGAAGAATCCTGAAAACCGTGAGGAAATAGAGTGTGTCGAAATGGTGGATATGGATAGTACCCGAGTGGTTGACCAAATTACAACAGTTTGACTTGTTTGTTTGTTGTCTTTTCACAGTAGGTCTTATTGAGAGAAAAGAGATCATTATTGACTAAATATTGGATTTTTGATTTTTCTTTTTCTAAACTAAAACCAAGAATAGCCAAAATGGTGGGGGGGGGGGAGGGAAATTGTACATTAATTGGCCTCCATAACAAAGGTATTATTAGTGAAAGAATTTATACACACACGCAAAGAGTGTGAATTTTAGTCACTTGAGGTAAGATCTAATAAGGGAAGATGGGTTACTAAGCCCTGTTCTGCCTTCTCTATACTGCAGATACAGCTATTATTATTGCTGAGCCCAATCAAATTGAAAGGTCAACTGTCAAGGCTGAACTAACGCTCAGTGTTCATCCGGAGGTAAAGGCTTTACAAACTTTCTGCACAGCAATAATTCAGCTCAATGAGTCAGCTCTGATAGGTCTTAGCCATCACATTGAACTTTTCTTTTCTCTTTTCCTCGAATGAAAACATGCATGCAAGTTTGTATAACAGAAAGCAAATTGAACTAGGGAAGAAGGCTGTATGCAGCAACCAGACACTTTCAGAACAAATTTGTGTTACAAATCATTTTCTTTTCTAAAAATACAGTTATTTTAAAATGTAATTCATCCCCAAGAACATTTTTAAAGTCACGGTTTTTGTAGCTGTTCCTTTTTAAAAAAACAAAAACAAAAAATGTCAGTGTCTCTGGTACGCTAGAAGATGTACGATTCTATTTTATGAATGTCTTGCTACTAGTTAAACAAGGGATCTGCTTTACCAACCGTAGTTTTGTTAGTACTGTACTAACATATACCAACGGCTCTAACAGCAGATAAAAGATGGTGTACTGAATATTTCAGCACCAAAATCCATGAAACAAACCTCAAATACCTAATGTCACCAAGGAAAAGTGAATGTTAGGGCTCCTTTAATAAGAGTCTCTTTCAGGCCATTCACTAGTAATGCACACTAAGAGGATTAATGGGTAGTTTTACATAATGTATAACTTAATCCCTCAATCTTCCTAGAGTAGCTGTAAAGCAATAGCCTTCACAGTTATGGGCTCTTCCAGGAGACAGCAGACCACAAACGCGAGTTATATATTACAGTTCAAAGGTAGGACCACACTAACAGTGTCATGTTTAACTGTCTCCCCAAAGAGCCTGTATCAAAGGGGCCTATTGAAAACACCACTTTTTTTTTTTTTTACATTACTGAATCTTTTTGGAGCATTGTGTTCTAAATCAATAGATATGTCAGCATCTGTGATGTGGAGTAATGTGGATAAAGAAGCATCCTCACCCCCACCCCCACTTAAGAACCACAGGACATTGTTGTGAGGTTTTATACCAACACATAGGCTAATTGATTTGGTTTTGCTAGAGCAGTCTAAATTAGTCAACTAAAACCCAGTAACATGCAGCTGGCTTTTGTGCAAGATGTTCTAGTGACTATTCTCTGTTAACATCTGTCCAGAAAGTAAAAGTACTTGAAAGTATTTCAATAACTGGGAAAATGTTCACTTAACTCATGGGTCGTGGAACTCAAACCGATGTTTCCTGGTGTGTGCTTGGGCTAACGAGGGTGCTTTGGTTTCAGGAGGCTGCATGTGTTACACAATGATTAATGCATGCGTTGTAATGAATTGGTGATTTGCCCATCACTGCATAGTACTGTTCTTTAGCACTAATTCAAAATGGCTCCCATTAGACCTGTGTGAAATCTTCAGATTCCATTTTGTGAATTTTAATTTTCAAAGAAATATTTCTTACAACTTTTTGCTTAGCCAAAAATTCAGACCTTTTACCCTGAAGCAAAGTTTGATGACTATGTAGGAGCAACTGGAAGCTTTAATGCAACTTCATTCTTGGTAGAAAAACTGTCAGACATCCTCAGGCCAGTAGAAAGACAACAGAACCTGGGGATGGTTGGAAAGGTACTTTACAGACCTGTTGTTTGTTTGGGGGTTTTGTTTTGTTTGTTTTTTATATGTTCTTGAGGCTCAAGTCTTGGCCTATAGTTTCCAGCCAGATGGGAGATGGAGAGAGTTTCGGGAACATAGAAAATCAGCTTTGTTTTAGTAAAAATTCAAGACTTTTCATGTGACTGTCTACTCTAAAGTGTGATTCTTGTCTACCTGTTTCACTTCCACTTTCATTTTTTTCCACAGAACTCTAAGCACACTGTTGCTTTTTGTGAGCTGAACTTTGAGAGTCCTTTGGAAGGTCCAATTTTTCATATCTGTTTCTGAGCTTGATGTAAGTCTTTAAATTAGGTCCCCAGATCCACATTTATTTCAAATTTTATGTGACAGTCATTATTGTCATCCAAATAACACTTAATTACTCTTCATTAGAACTGTTCAACAGATAAATACCTATTTATTGAAGTTTAAAAGCTAGTGTAACTATCAGTAGATTTACTAACATACACTATTATAAACCTCTTTACATTTAAGTTAAATGAATAGCTGGGGCTATCTTTAAGTGCTCCTGAGGGAAGAGATGGGTGTTCAAGCTTGCAGCTTCATAGGTCTCTCATTAAATCTAAGTAAAATGGGGCTTTTTGATATCTCCAAGAAAGAAGGTTAAAAAAAGTTAGAACACCTACTCTTTTGTCCCAAAATCTGCTGGAGAGAGGGTGTTGACACAAAGTGATATCATTCCCCTCAGCCCCTCAAAAACCCCACCATGAAAACTCCATGTAATGAGGTTTGGGTGTACACACATGTGGGGCTTTGCCTGGGTTTATCAGAGATTGGGAAGGTCAGGGAGGAGCTACTTCTGCAGCATCACTTCCTCAGAGAGACTCAGAAGAATTTTCACACATACATTCATCCTGACCCTTCCACTTCTATTCCCCACCTTCAGAAAGAGGCTAGGCACAGTCAGGGAGCCAGGATGATTCCTTAGGATGCTCTGGGCCAAAGGCAGGCTATATTCACCACAGTATCGATTAAAATGTGTATAATTTAGGCTCATATACCAACCCAGAGCTGGGGTTAACACTGCACAAGAGATTACCCTTAACAAACAACTACAAAACCCCAAGTGCCTGTAAAATTCTGCTCACCCTGTTTTAGAAAGCCATCTTAGTTTAAGCAACCAGTTTTGTCACACCCTTGAGTGATCCCTTGCCACAGGTTTCACTGTGTTTTTAACTGCAGTACAGAAGATCCCTTTTCCGGGGCAGGGGGGGGGGGGGAGTTCAGTCAGTGTCTAACACTGTGTTACTGTCAGGCACTGACTGAAAGTTAAATGAGATAGCTTTATCTGAGGATAATAAAATATTATTCTGACTTTTTATTTTAAACAGATCTATATGTGATTACCATTCCATTCAGAACATGAATTACAAACATTAAAATTTCCATTTAATACATTATTGTTCAGAACAAATTTCTGATAATGGACAAGCATGTAAAAAAAAAAAAAGAAAGAAAGAAAGAAAAACCGAAATGCAAATGACCATCAAGTTCAGTCTAGTCTTTCTTGCAAGATTATTCCCTATGGTGGCTTAACAGGAGTTCATTTTTCAGTTTACAAATATTCCATTCTGGGAAAACACTGAGAGAGAAAAACTGGAACATCTGGAATAATTTCACTGCAAACAGAAATTGGCCAGGGCAGAATTTTCTGCCCAAAGCTTTATCAGAGTATTTTCTAGTTAGATTAAAATTAGAACTGTGAAAGCTGAGGAAAACCTGTCCGGCAAGGAACAGCTCCTTTTCCAAAAACAAACAAGCTCAGCGAGGTCAGTTTTATGAGCCTAAAGGGAGAGTGCATCACTGAAGCAGCTTGATATGTCTATGAAACATACCAGCATTTGCTTCAGATCTGAGAGCCTTCCTGATCCAGGGCTGAATTCAGACAAAATGGACGAAGAAGTGGCAGGCTGTAAAGTGACAGTTAGTATTTTTAAATGCTGTTCTGGATTCACTCTCCTCCTTCCTGCCAGTTGCCACAACCTACCCCAACCAAAAATTTGATTTCCTTCGTTTAAAAAAAATAAAATAGTTAAAACAATGTCACAACCTGACAGTCCCTGTTAAGAATGATGCCCACATCCTTAAACAAGAGAGAAGCAAAGCCCTCTGTTAAGACTGAGTTCTACAAAGGGAAAAACTTTAGTTATTTCTAGCTTTCAAATGTTAACAGATACATGGTTTCCTGTTTCTTAAAGTTTGAAAGTAGATAAAATTCCTACAGGCCAAATCCTCCCACAGTAGACCTTGCATACAATTCTACTTCATGGGGCTGTAGGGACTGGAAGCAGAGGGCATGGATAAAGAGTCCAGGCTCCCTGTGCACAACGGAAGGGTTCCAGCTATCCTAGTGTGGATAGATTTTGGAGACCAGGCTGAGGTACACACTGGGGAAAGTGTAAGACGTGCTCCTTGCATTAGTGACTGCTGCAGGACCCCAACGGTAAGCCCCCTCCCCACTTTTTTAAAGTCTTTGCATAAGTGGAGAGGATTTCTCCCCAAATATTTCCTGTACAGTATTACTAGATATCAATACTTAATGCAGTAAGTATCAAATGATACTACACCTCTACCCTGTTATAACGCTGTCCTCGGGAGCCAAAAAAATCTTACCACGTTATAGGTGAAATCGCATTATATCGAACTTGCTTTGATCCACCGGAGTGCGCAGCCCCCCCCCCCCTCCGCCCCGGAGCGCTGCTTTACTGCGTTGTATCCAAATTCATGTTATATCGGGTCACATTATATCGGGGTAGAGGTGTATTATCTCCAAACAAGATGTATTTTTCCTCCTTTTTCTTTTTATAAATACTTAAATTTGGTAATAAATATTTCTAGTGATAAAGTTATCTACCTTTGAATGTTCTTAAATTAGGAACAGTATCTATTCATTTCAATTCCAGTCATGAAAACTACCCACTAGGTCTTTGGTGAAGCGGACTGGTAGCATCAGCAGGAAACTAACAACTAATCCACCTACCATAGGTGTACGTCTAGGCCCTGATCCTGCATTCACCCCCACACAGTTGGACCCTTATCCAACTGGGGCTCTGCACCGGCACAGGGGTCGACCCTCCTGACTCGGATTGCAGGATTGGGGCCTTAGGTTTAAATTCTGGCAGAGCATTGCGCATAGGAACCCCCCATGACATTCATTCACCACAGGGGAAGTGCAGGGCAGATCCTATCCTTGCTAGAGCCCTGGTAGAGGCTGCTCGACAAGCCTTGCCTACCTGCAGATGCAGAGAAGTGCTCCTGACTGCGACACTGAATCATGGGGCATGGCTCACATATTTTTGCAGATATGCCCCCTTATCCAGCAGTGGCACCTAGGCGTGCACACACACACATAGCCCTACATCGTTTAGCCACACTTCTAGCTGTTGCTACGCAAAGGATGGGCGCACAATGATGATGCCTTTGCAACTATGTATTGTGTGGCCTTTTGGGAGGCACATATTGTTTAGACTTGAATTTGTCTCTGATAGTCTGCCTTCTAAAAATCTTCACAACCATTTGTTTGGGGGGGGGAAACAGATACAAAAAATTCTAAGTCATTTTGAATTTTCCAGCTCCAAGATATTCAAAAGTCTTAATCTGTGTGGTAAATGAATGTCTTGCAAAATTTCAGGTGATTTTTGGTTACTATTTTTGTATTAATTTAGGAAAACACTTGTATAACAAATCTCAATGTACAGCCAATGCCTAAAATAAAATGTCTCTCCCTCTCTCTTGCGCTCTCTGCTTCCTGTGCTCCCAAACTGCTGCAGAATCATATTCTGTCCCCTAATTAAGAAACTGATTTATCTGGCCAAATCTTAAATCTGTGCACTAGGTTCTCCATGGGGACCAGGTGGAGAAGGGATCTTCCCACAAGGCTGCACAGTAACAGTAGAATTACTGAGTGCTGGTGGCCTTAGTGGATCTCTCTCTCTCTCACACACACACACACACACACACACACACACTTTTCCTCCATTGGCCTCTTCATGCTATAAGTAGGGCCCTACCAAATTAACGGCCATGAAAAACACGTCACAGACCATGAAATCTAGTCTCCCCCCATGAAATCTGGTCTTTTCTGTGCTTTTACCCTATATTATACAGATTTCATGGGGGGGAGACCAGTGTTTCTCAAGTTGGGGGGTTCTGATCAAACGGGAGTTGCAGGGGGTCACAAGGTTAATTTAGGGGGGTTGTGGTATTGCCACCCTTACTTCTGAGCTGCCTTCAGAGCTGGGCTCCCGACCAGCAGCTGCTGCTCTCCAGCTGCCCAGCTCTGAAGGCAGCGCTGTCGCCAGCAGCAGCACAGAAGTAAGGGTAGCAGTACCGCAACCCCCGTACAAAACCTTGTGACCCCCCTGCAACTCCTTTTTGGGTCAGGACCTCTACAATCACAACACCATGAAATTTCAGATTTAAATAGCTGAAAACATGAAATTTATTATTTTTTAAATCCTATGACTGGGAAATTGACCAAAATGGACCATGAATTTCGGGCCCTACCTATAAGAGGACCTCACAGAACATAGCCCAACAGCAGCACTGGGACATTCACTATCTACACAGAGTCTCCATAACTCGGTACAATGGAACAAAGACAACTCCACAGCAGGCAGGTCCCTCCATGTTCATAGGATTAGTCCTTTAAATATAAACAATCGTATTATTCCTTTGCCTTAGCCACTTCCCACAGCAGAATTCCAGCCCAATCCCAATTAATCAATTATTTAAAATAAAAATCTGGAGATATTTGCAATTTGTTTGAGTGGCTCAAAATGCAGCGTTATCTTGATGGCCTGAACAATGGTACCACCCTTATTGCCAAAAGGACTGCTCTTAAAATCTTCCTTACCAACATCCCCACGCCTGAGATACACATTCCTCCTGACGTTTGATAACACTGAGGACATTGAGGCAGATCCCTGTCTAGTCACAGCTGTGAATTTTTCCTGTGCATGTCTTTCTGCCCTCTCTCACACACACAGGCCAGTCATTGATTCGTAAAGCATTGTCATTTAACGTATGTGGCCAGATTTTCAGATGGCTCAGCTCCCATTTACACACCTAGATGAAATGACCAGGGGAGCCGTTGAGTGCTGAGTTCTTTTTCAAATCTGCCCAGTAATTACCACCTTTATTCACCTTCCCTCCTTTTCCTGCTCAGAGACTCCCAGCATCACTGGAAAGCCAGAAGCCAGTTTTCCTCAGTGCTTTCCCTAAGCTGATTATTATTCCTTTAGGTCCATTTGGACTGACTGCTTCAGAACTGAAGTAAACAATTACACTGAGTGAAAAGTGTGTTAGCAGCAGTTGCTCTGACACACCTGGGTGCAGCAATCAGCTGAAAAAAATGTCTACTCAAAAGAGCAAGTGAGCCGGACACAAGCCTAAGACACAATGAGAAGCAGCAAGTCTGGGCGCTGCAGAGGGTTTGACTGCCAGAGTTTTGCTCTTGGACACTTGAATTTAAATGGAGATTGTGAGTATGGAAGTCAAATGTCAAATTCAGAAGTCGATTGAGCAACTTAGTTACCGTTGCTGCTCTAGTCCATTTCAATCATTCTTTATCAAATTATCTTAAAATCTAGATTTTCATGCCTGGATGGCAGAAATTCTGGTGGTAACAAAAAACCCCATAGATTTTCTGATTGCTAATCTAATGAAAGAGAGGCTACATCGTCTTTCAGGAACTCAAGGAACAAAATTTGAGTACGGTGCTAATGAGTATCTCCCCTCAACGTTACCGAGAGCTGTGTGATTAATTCCCCATGCATGTAACTGACTAATACTACCTTTTTTTAATGTACTAATATATTATTCCTGAAACACGCATTCCTGCCTACAGTCGTATCTTTAGGAAGTAGGCACACTGGATCTGATTTTTAAATAAGTGAGGTGTGCATTTGTGCACAAATGACATGCCCACATTTCATGTGCAATTCTTATGTTAGGGCATGCAAATCAGATAGTTTTACCAAATTACCATAATTAGTCACTTGTGCAATTACTTGATTTGCATGAGCAATTGAAGTAACTTGCACACATAAACAAGGCATAAATTTCCTGTGCACATAGAAACAGCTGTGTGCTAACACTTGCACTCACCATTTAAGGATGTGCAAATGTTAGCATTTGCACCTAGAGAACGCATTAGAAAGAACTGGGTTTATTTTGTTGGTGAAAATATAAATACTTGCTGGTGTTAGATAACAAGCTTGTGCACAAGTGTTCCCTTTGTAGCAGGTGTTTGTGTGTGGGAAGTGCAGATGCATAAGAAATTACACACACACACACACACAGGTGCTGGTATAGGTCCAGTTTAAAGTTTACCCCTAAAGGAGATAAAGAGTTGTATAGCTAAAGAGCTATCTTGCCATTTGTCATATCCCATGCATATATAGCCAAGTAGTATAAAGGTATGCAAAGTATTCCATAAATGTTCTCTTTGGCCATGTGCACTCCAATCTGTGTCTGAATTGAGCAGGCACAAATGTTCCCAGAAAGCAAATTTCAAAGTTGCATCAGTGAGTTTGCATGGAATCAGAATTTTAAATGTATACATATAAAGATTTGTGCCAGAAGTATTTGAACACTGTCCAACCAGGGAACAGAAGCAATACCATGTGACTTATCTGTCCTATCACAGCTGATCAATCTAGCTTGAATAACAAATGCCAAATATTTACAGAGCACTGTTCACAATAATCAATCTGCGGACAGTTATAAATAGTGTGCAAAAAAAAAATCAGTCAAATGCTTTCACAAAGTGGCTGCATTTGAGAATATACCAATTTGTTTGCTGATACTATAAACAAAAGTGGTTAAATCTGTCAGATAAATTATTTAATAACCATATGCCCAACAAATATATATGCACTTTATGTAATATTTATACACACACACACACACACAGATTGCAGTATGAAATGTTAAATACATTTCAGCCCATATGCCCAACTCAACTCAGGCTGATAAGAGTAGCAGGAACAGCCAATCCAGCAATACGGTGTTGAATGTTGGTTGGCAAAGCTACCTTAGTGGCCTTGCAAGCAGTAATGAATCAGCAAGAGGGGAGCAACAGGGAAGCTGTCAAGGAGTTTAGGAAAAGAGAAGCTGGATGCACAGATGCACGGCCAGAGGTGTTGAGGAAGAAATAAACAGACTATCAAGTAACCAAGATAGAAATGGTGTAGAAGCTGTTGAGTTTGAAAGAGAAAGGATGCATTGGTGAGCATAAGGAGATAGCAGTATTGCTTGAGTATGTGTAGAATATAGAGCTGGAACATATACTAAGATTACCTAACATAATTTATTCAGTAAAAAAAGTCTATAATTCTATCTCTTATTTGTACTGGTAACTATAGAAGATGGTCCAGCTTGACTCTCATTGTATGTGGTATCAAATTTCACAGCTGCCTATATAAATAACCTGTATAAAATTAAATCAGAGGTAGATTTAACACCACTGAACTTTTGGGTAAAATATGGAAACTCAGAATCTGAACCCAGATCCAGAACTAAATTCTGGAGAACTCAAAACAGAACCCCTCACTGATATTTATAACATAATTTGGAATGAAGGAACAATCTGATAATTCTTTGGGTCAAAACTCATTCACCAATTATTCCCTTTCAAAATAGCTGTATTCTAATCATTGAATGAGAGAGAAAGAGAGAGAGATTTAGAATCCTAGCAAAAGGATTTTTATTTTGTATATATATATAAAGGATATATTGAGGATTCTAAATTCTAAAGAAGCAAATGACTTAACATTTTTAAAACCTACATCTTCCCTATAAAATATTCATGTGCTGGATGGGTTTGGTTTTTTTGTTTGTTTTTTTTTAAATGTCATCAATTTTTTTTTGTGCTGAAAAGTGAATCCATGTGGTACATTACCTGTCACAGGAAGTGGGAAATGTCAGTTCTTTCAGAAGATTCTTGAGTCAGGATCATCTGCAATTGAATTTCTCCCTTTTTTTCCCCTTTTTCTTCTTCTTCTCAGCATGTTATTTATTTGATCATATTGTGAGCTGCCCCAGCATTGCCTATTCACATCACTATACAATTCAACATACCGTGACTCTTACTGTGACTTTTGAATCGCTCCATCTCTGCTGATTACTTCACCTGTTCTTACTGTGAGCATCCCTACTGCAACTCCCATGGGAAGTCAGACACTGTGCTGCTCTCATGCCTCCGATATGGGTAACTAACACAGTGGAGCTCACTTCGGTTATTCTGGGGAAATCTTCAAAGCCGTATGTCCAATACACACCTTGTTATTGCTTATTACCTGTGTACATGCATATGTAGTGTCTAGACAAACAGACTATTATAATGTGGCACTAGCAGAGGAATGGAATACAAAACAAAAGAGGTGATGCCACTTTAGCTATTTGAAATACCTTGTGCAGCAATGAGGGAAAGATCATGGCCTTGCGGACAGTGTCAGCCAAGCCTAAAGAAACTGGTTTATAAGGAAAGGTTAAAGGAACTGGGCTTGTTCTCATTGGGAAAAGAGAAACTTGAAGTTGATATAATAAGAGATTTCAAGGCTTACAGAGTTCATTTCCTCTCCTCCCCATCCCGGTATGTGGTTCAAAAACTAAGGTACTAAGTCTAAAACAATGTATGGAATGAAAAATATATAAGAATATTTAGGGATAAGTGTTTCACAGAAAGGATAACAAACACACGTTTGAAATGGGTAGTTGACAGGAAAGACAAGTGAAATGGAGACAAAAAGTGAAATCAAGAAACACCTAGATTTATTTTAGAAAAGACAGTAGAAGAGCATGCTGTAAAAGCGAAGCAGAGAAGAACATTTAAATATACTCACAGCCCTGAACAAATCTTCAGGTGGTCTGTTTCATCAGCTTGCTGAAAACAAGGTAAGAATTTTAAATGATTGATTTTTACAGCCTACCCCCACTTTAAACTGGAGGACTGGGAAGAGGGAAAAATGTAAAACGTGACTGGGAAAATTCTTTTCAATAAATAACTCTTGGTGACTAATTAGCTGCAGGTGAAGAGATGAAATTTAAATGTATTTAAAATTAAAAGGCCAGAAATTCAGCTGGTATAAATCAGTATATCTCCATTGGAACTATAAAGCTTTACACTTGCTGAAAATTTGGCTTTTAATGTTAAAAAATCAGATCCTCCTTCACTTAGCTGCCAAGGCTGAGTGTAGGGTGATCGGTTTCTCCTCTTAAGTTGATGGTATGTCTTAACATTGACTCGAACAGTTGGAACTACAAGAAATGTATCCCTAGAATACCTCATTGGATAGGAGGTCATCAGCTGTTGAAAGAGAAGCAACCGGAACCTACTTGGAAGTGCAAAAGGCCTTTAGTTAACCTTTCATTTAAAAAAAAAATGAAAACACAGTGCTAATATTTTAAAGGAAACTATTTTTAAGTGTTCTTTAAAAAAACTTACAAAAAAAACCCAGCTGTGTCTTTCTTTAACTTGTACAATGTTTTATATAGCAGTAACAGAGACACCTGTACTGGATGCCTGCACATCTCTAGCACGTGATGGCACTCAGCCTTTAGCTTCATACCTTGCAACCCCCCTGAGAGTCATGTGACAAGATTTTGTTCTCACAGTTGCTTGCTGAAAAAAACTTTATTTGTGTGTGAACAAGTATTTTCATGCATGAATTAGTGTATTTGCACTACAAGTGCTCACCCACCCATCCTATGTTTACTGGGTTTGTGTGTTTGCAAATGAGGGTCTCAGAGACAGGAAGACAATAGGAATTTGAGAAAAACCATTTTTAAAACAAACAAAGGCTCAGATTTGGAAAGTGGCCTCTGATTCAGTTGCATGAATTTTAGGGATCTAACTTCATGTACCTACGACCTGATTTTCAAAGGTGCTGAACACTCACAAATCCAGCTGAAGTCAATGGGAACCTGGGGTTTTCTGTATTTCTGAAAATCAGACTATGGCAAATACTCCTGCTGGCTGGAAAATATTTTTCCCACTGAAAATATCAACAAACATGAAAAAAATTGCTTTCTTTGAAATTTTCAGCAGAAATTTTTGACTTTTCAATTAAAAAAAACTGAAAACCAACAATTTTCAGATTTCATCCTTCCAGTTTTATGATCAAAAATTAAAAATTTTGATGAAACAGACACATTTTGCAGAAAATTTCATTTGGTCAAAACCCCAGTTTTCCATGAAGAAAAAAAAAGTATTGATGGAAAGTTGTCTACCAGCCCTTTTGAGTACCCAAAACTTGAGGCACACAAAATCAGTGGACATTTTCTTAAAAAGTGGCCGAAATAAACACAACTGAGTGATCACTCAGCATGAGCAATTAAGAGAAGCTTAAGATAGGTAGAAAGGGGATGCCACTGCAGAAGAATCTCTGTTCTGAAGTCATTTCTTAACTGTTTCAGCCCAAGCCATGGAGCTAGGTGCTTGCAGTGTGGCCAGATATCAAGTCAGTTGGGGAATCAGTCTAGACACAACTGCCCTATGGAACAACCTCTAAAGTGTATATAGTTCTGTTGTAACAAGGATACCCATCAGGCTGATTTCAAGTTGCTGCTGGAAGGAATGAAAGCCATCAGCCCTAACTCCATCAACAGGGAAAAACAGGACGGGGCAGAGAGCACAGCAAGCAGCAGTACCTGTCAGGAAAGGGGAGGCCCACAGCAACACCAATTACCTGGTGTGAATGTGACAAGAGAGAACTCAGTGCAGACAGCCAATAAATCTAGGTTATAGCTTTCTCTATCCCTCAGTAAGGAAAGAGTCCAGCTATTTAAAAATCTGGGCTCCAGATATTTAACCAAATATTCATGCTTGTGCAAAAAAGGACAAGAAAATCTTTTCAAAGTCCTAAAATTTCTTAGACTTGTTTACCTCCTGCTACTGTCTCTCTCACGGAACTAACTCCAACTAACTCTCTTTCTCTGTCTCGCTCTCAAATTCAAATCCTCAGTTATTTCTTTAGGTACTGCCATAGCGCCTATTGATATGTTAGGTCATCCAATCAGCAAACATAAACCATAGCACATGATTTAGCTGACCATGCACAGAACTCAAATAGCAAATACCAAAAACTGATTGCTTGAAAGAGTACTTGCTTGCAAACATTCCAGAGGTCCAAATTTTTTCATAAATCTATTCATTTAACAATTATGAATAATGAACAAATCTGTAGAAATGAGAATCTATTTGTGGGCAAGTTGCTTATAAAAAATAGGCCAAATAAAATGAACAAACTGTTCCCAACAAATAATTTCACTATGTCTAATTGTGAAGATAAAGTATCTCTGTTCAGATCCATCTAAAGAGAATACTGGCAAGATGTACAGAATACATAAAGAAGAAAGAAATAATGCATATGACCCCAGCATACCTCTTTAGGACCTTGGCAGTTGACCTTCCCGGGCTGAGAATAATGAGCTGTTTGGATGACTAGTACTGCATCAAGTGGCTGATTATATTTCCCCCCCACAAAAAATGTAATCCAACTCTGCTAAAGAGTGCCAAAAATAAATATTGGCCATGGGAGGCTTTGCCATTAGCATCCTTTTCAAGGAGCATGAAAAAGAATCAGGTAATTGAACAGTGTAATCAAATGAATTCGTGATATCTCTTCACTTTGAATTTCTTTAGAGGTTTTTTTTAAACTTTGCCAAAGGGGGGGAAATCAGAAATAAAAACGTTTCAAAGCCCAGAATTTACTTGACTATATTTTTCCTTACAGACACACTGTCCCCAACCCCTTCTTCTTTTGCTCTGATGAAATTCCCAGTCTTCAGCTATTGTGGCTCAATAGCTCCCCTAACACACTTTTGCAATTGTAAGCACTCAGGGGTTCCACTAAAAGGGTGGCTGGATGCAGCTTCAGGACTAATTGTATCCTACAAGTTATAGAATTATGCACCAACAGCTAAAAGGACACAATTACCAGTTGAACTATTGTGACACACACTGTGTAATGTCATACAATCAAATGCAATGTTTAGTAAACATAAACCTCTTTGTTATTTTGTATTTATTTATACAGGTTTAAAAAATAAAGCACACATTTAAAAAATGTAATTTCTCGACTGTATCTCTGTAATAATATGCACTCTTCTGAGCGGCTGAAAGATGGGGTGAAGATGAGCTTGAGAAATATGGAATGACTATTAGATTGCATTAAACTGCAAAGAGAATATTTTAATTCAGCACCCTGCCATAGGCTGAAACAGCCACCAAGGAGGCTATCGTGTCAATTAAGAATTGGCTTGTTAAGGAACCAAAATTCTACTGATTAGCGAGACCTTAACTAGGTCATCACATAGAAGAGTGCAATGCTCCAAAGAAGCTGTTATGGTCCATTGGGTTGATAAATACTGAAGAGTTTATAAAGTTAGATTTCCTCCTTCTGCTACACAGCACATGTGGGAGTAAAAGGAAAGGAAAACGGGTTGAAAAGCTGTGAAGCCAGTGGACAAGGAGACACCATGACACACTCCTTCCCCCTCCCATATGCCAATGGAAGTTACTCTGCGAGGACACCAAATGGTGAGCTGCCTGGAGGTTTGAGGGAATAGTATGGCTTCATGGAGGATGAACTTGGGGAATAGCTGCTGTCTGCAGCAGGCTCCTTTCCAACTCAGCAGATTTCCCGAAGAGGAAATTTCCAGGGGATTAATACTGTTCTAAGCAGCAAACCTGCCAACCTGAGTCTTTTGCACTGGCAGAGAGGATGATAAATCACTGGGGCAGCCAAGCACCACAGGTCCTCAAAGCAGGAGGAGGACAGGAACCAGTATGGAGAGCCAGGCACTCAAAAATTTGCCTCAAGATCCATGGATTTAGAGCATGATATTCCTCCATAAACTCAGATTCCATGGAATTTAAAGGGGGTACTTCTCATTCGTATGAAGATTTTTTTTCTATCTGTATCTCCCCACTCCCTTCCCCTTCTTTCCCCCCACCCCACCTCCTTGTGGGATATATCACAGCAAAAGGAGCATGTAGGTCAATTCCTACATTTACAAAACAGGCCTTATAGGCCAAAAACAGCCCTGACTGAAATGGGCACAACTTCCATTGATTTCAGTGGAAGATCAATGATGTTTTTCATGCAATTGGACCACATTCTTCTCTTTCCATATGAAAAACACAAGAAAGTGTAGGGGAGCATAAGGCCCAAACAATAGTATCTTAAGCACCAGTAAGAAAGCAATCATGCATGACATTTTTATTATTAGTTTTAAAAGGAGACTTACTACCTTAAAAACAAATTAAGGCCTCAATCCTGCAAATGCAATGGATTCAATGGGACTATCCACATGCTTAAAGTTATGTAAGTGTTTGCAGGAATCTGGCCTTAACTACAATAAAACTAACCATAAAGAAAGGAAATTTAGAGTTGACTCCTTTATAAATCTCCTTCCATTACTCACCCCTTCACATGCAAATATTGGCATGGGATTTGATAGTGGCCACCACTAAAAAAAATAATCATTATTTGCCAATGGTTACCATGCAGTTTTTGAGAGGCCAGTTTTTTTACCTATTCTTAAAATAAGGCCATGTCTACACTACTACTTATGTCAGCAAAACGTATGTCATTCAGGGGTGTGAAAA
This sequence comes from Trachemys scripta elegans, assembly GCF_013100865.1. NCBI lineage: Eukaryota > Metazoa > Chordata > Testudines > Emydidae > Trachemys > Trachemys scripta. The sequence goes on along the minus strand of NC_048298.1, from coordinate 207,233,163 downwards.
AACACCCCGAGCAACATAAGTTACATCAACATAGGCGCCGGTGTGGACAGCGCTATGTTGGCTGTCTATGTTGGCTTAATAAGACTAAAATAAAGAGCCCTTTAACAGCTGGTATTTTCTCCCTGTAAAAATACTTACACATGGTAATAAAGTCACCTCTCAGTCTTCTTTCTGATAAACTAAATCAATTAAGTTCACTATAAGCCATTTTCTCCAACCTTCACAACATTTGTGAGCTCTTTTATGCACTCTCTCCAATTTTTCAACTTCCTTTTTAAAATATGGACACCAGACCTGTATGCAGTATTCCAGTATTTGTCTGGACAATGCTGTATACAAAGGTAAAATCACCTCACTACTCCTACCTATTTATATATCGACAAATCATATTAGCTCTTTTTGCCACAACATTGTACTAGGAGCTCATGTTGAGTTGATTGTCCACTATGACCTCTAAATCCTTTTCAGAGGAACTGCTTTCCTGGAGAAAGGCCACTGTTCTGTAGGCATGGCCTGCATTCCTTGTTCCTAGATGTATAACTTTGCATTTGGCTTCATTAAAATGCATCTTGTTTGAATGGGCCCAGCTGACCAAGTGATCCGGATTGCTCTGTATAACTGCCCTGTCTTCATCAGTATTTACTGCTCTGCCAATCTTTGTGTCATCTGCAAATTTTATCAATAGTTATTTTATATTTACTTCCAGATCATTGATGGAAATAGTATTGGGCCTGGTATGGACCCCTGCAGAACCCCAATAACACCACCACCATTTAATGATGATTCGCCACTGACAACTATTTTTACCTCTTTCTGTTAATCAGTTCTTAAGCCATACAACATGTGCTTTGTTGATATTGTATGATGCTATTTTTTTAATCAGAACGGCATGCTGTACTATGGCAAGTGCTTTTCATAAGTCTATCAACCAAACTTATAGTCTCATCAAAGAATGAAATCAGGTTAGTTTGACAAGATCTATTTTTAATGTTGACTGGCATTAATTGTATTCCTATCCTTTAATTCTTTATTAATTGAGTCTCATATCAGCTTTTCCATTATTTTGCTAGGATGACCTATAGTTACTCAGGTCATCCTGCTTGCCCTTTCTCAGTATTGGCACAACATTACAACTCTTCTAGTCTTCTGGAATTTTCCCCAGTATTCCAAGACATTAAACATTAACAACACTGGACCAGAGAGCTCCTCAGCCAGCTTTCAGAACTCTTGGGTGCAAGTTATTAGGGACTGCCGATTTAAAAATGATTATCCATAGTAGATTTTGTCTAACATCCTCCTCGGTTACTAATGGATTGGAAAGTACTTCATCATCCTTAGGTGATAGGAGTATATCATCCTGCTTCTTTCCAAATGCAGAACAGAAACATTTATTGAATAGCTCTGCCTTTTCAGCATCATTATTCATAATGCTACCATATCCATCTAGTAATGGTCTATACCAGTGTTATTTCCTTTGTTTCTGATATACTTCAAAAAACTTATCCTTGGCCCTGCCAAATATGGATTTTTCCCTGATGTCTTTAGCTTCCCTTATCAATTTTCTATACCTCATTACTTCTAATTTATTCTGATTGCTGTCTGCTTCCTCTTTTTTCCATGTTATTTTTTTTCACTTCCCCTCTTAATCAGGATGGGCTTTTAACCAAAGTTATTTCTCTTTTTCAACTGTGGATAGACCAAAGAGCTATCTATTATCAGAAATCCCTTCCACGAGTAGGTTCTTTTAGATAAGGATGTTGAGAAAAAGATGGTTCTGTGCAAGGATCAGGAAGTGGGGCTAAGAGGAGAAAATGATGGTTGCGTGCAAGGATGCCCTGTGTTAGGGAGATTGGCTTTGCCTCTTGGACTGGAATGGGGAGCACAATCCCTCTGTAAAACATCAGAGTTTGAACAACTCCCCACGGAGCTGCTGAGGGAGGACAGAGAGGCATGCAGGAGATGTCGTTAAAGTCCAGAGACATCAGTGCTTATAAATGACCCCCTGACTCCATTCATCTAGCTCCAGTCTTGCCAATATAGTCCTCTTCCCCACTCAGACCCATGCACATACTGTTTCCCCACCTGCCCCTTCCCAATCATCTCTACCCCTTCACAGCCCTGCTCACCCTCTTCCCAAGCTGCCTCAACACCAGAAAGAAGCACTGTGGGAAGTCACCACTATATCTTGACACTTGAAGAGATACTTGACATGTGTGAGGAGAACATGGAGATGTGAGGGGTCACAGAAGAGTCAGTGGGTAAGTGAGAAGCTGGGGCAGAGAGCAGGGAATGGGGGAGGGAAACATCCATATTCCTCTATCCATCATCTCCTCAATTCTAGAGGGAGGTTTGACCTTGTGGAGCAGGAGTCTGACTTTGACTAATCTGATCTGGTCAGCCAGAGGGAATTTCCCCTCTGATGAAGCTCATGCGGTTAATCAGAAGAAGCTAATCAGCTTTGCTCTTGAGGCATCACCACTAATAAGTCTCCTTCCTCTGCCTACAAGTAGGAGCCAAAGGTAAAGTAGTTCTTCATTACTGGTTGCAATATTAGCTTTGAAACAAGATATTAGATTATGGAGGAGCAGGAATGACTCGATAGTTAAGATTGTAGCAGGGTTTCTGTTTAAAGCCCAAGTTTCAAACCTCTTTGAAATCCACATGCATCATTAGATTGGCTTTAAATCTGGCATGGCAGTTCAGGGTCTGGGATAGTTTGTGTGTGTCAAGTCTGGGGTCATTTGCTCAAGGACCCACCAAACATTGTGTGATTTTTAAATTAAGGCCTTTGCATGTGGGTAGGAGGAAGAACCCAAACTGATAGGACTGTGCTACCCCACCTGTGAGCTGATATCCAGCATAAGCTCTAAAGCTTACAAAAACAAGATAGTTATTGGAGCTGGTTTTGTGTTCTGGAGAGCACAACACCACAATGACTGAGCGTCTGGGTTCTACTGGACCTAAGCACATAGTCATAATGAATAATTTATCTGATGAGTTTGGACTCTTTTCCCATTCACAGAATATCTACAAGCAGATCACTTTTCTCAAATGTACTCAAATTATTTACTATTATTTAACAAAATGTTGATGAATTTTTTTTAACTCTATGGATTGACTGCAGTTATTCTTTCCAAGTGTATGCTTGTGAAATTCACTGCGGTGAAGCGATGTATACCACTTAGAAGGCTTAAGTAGGACATACATGGAGCATAGGTCTGGTGGGAGGTTACTGCATAAAGGTGAATTTTACGTCCAATTTTACATCTACTTGTGCTGTGTTGCGTAGTTATGATTGGTCAGGTAAGACACAAGGTTTCATTTCGGTTCTCTGTCTGGGACCCCAGTCCTGCAAGGGTCTGAGCTTTCTGGGGCCTGTCCAGCAAAGCCCTTAAGCATGTGTTTAACTTGAAGCACAAGTAATCTCACTGCACTCACTGGGATTACTCACATGTTTAAAGTTAAGCTAATGCTTAATTGCTTTGCTGGATCATAAACGGGCACTCAGTACCTGGAAGGACTGAGCTTTGGATGTGCATGTGAACATTTCTGGTGCTAATACTCACATATTTGAATTTTCACAAATACTTGCACATGAGACTTTGAAAGTGACTTTTCTGGAACATTCATAGCTGTTCACTTCAATTTCACTAATGTTCAAAAATATTTAAAGGGACGTGAACATGCTCAAGGGGGATGCATTTTAAAATTAATATGCACAGAAAATGTTTAATGTTGGATTTTTTCTTCCAGTCATCTCCTGCAAGGATCCACATTTCAATTCTCTCTCCCCACAGCTGGTGTCTTGTCCTACTCCCATTAGAGTCAATGGGCCTAATTCACCATTGCACTGCATCATGTGTAGTCATTTGCACTTGCTCTGTACAGGAGTAAATGATAACAAAAGGCTCAGTGCAGTGGTGAATCTGACCCAATGGGAGTTTTGCTATTGACTTCAGCAGAAACCATGTAAGGCTCCTGCCTGTAAAATAAAGGGCTAGTCCAGAGGGGCTTATAAGATTTCCTGCCATTTCATTCTAGCATCACAAAATCCATCTTTATATTCTCCATGTAATGTACAGATAATTGTACTACTCCTTTAGTAGAAGGCTAGTGAGCACTTTCCCTTGAGGTTGATGGTAATCTATACACTAGCCAATGGGAGTTGGAGTTTCATTCTACTCTCTCCTTTAGAAATGTCTCAGATGAGAAAAATCGAAGTTGTCTCTTCCATGAGATTTTGGGCAGCCAGTGAACATTATAAGGTGAACATTATGAAATACATGTGCTGTAATTAGTACTTCACAGCAACACCTGCTGTATTATATGCATAATATATATCAGTCCATTAAACACCTCATCATATTCTTTAAGAATATCTTTTGCAACCTTTTCTGCAGATAAGTTAGATACCCTGCATTCAGGAGTTACGTTATACAAGGTGCATCACCTGCATTTACAGAATGCTCTTCAACCCAAGCACACTTGGGACCACCTGTTTCTCTATTTCAACCTGCCAGAAAAAGTCATTTCCAAATGTCAAGAACACATTGATCCATGGGAGAATGTCACTTGGAAAAGGCATGCTTTCTTTACAAGAAACCAGATGTCAGCGGAGACCACTGATCATTCTGTTAGCAACCTATCTGTTAAAGTTAAGTCACATAAATCTGAATAGTGATTAGTTGGACTAATTACAGTCAGGAGTATGTTTGTGGGGGGAGGGGTGTCTGGGACAAAAAAGGAGGGAAGGATGGGGAAGATCAGAAAAAAGGAAGGAGAGATTGAGGGGAGAAAAGATACTAAAAGAACATAACAGAAATAAAAAGGCAAGATGGTAAACAGATGAAAAGACAGAAATATACATTAGAGACAAATATGTTTGGGGGAAAACAGCAAAAAAAATTACCACAATATACTCTCAATGGAAAGAAAATAAGAGTGAAGGAAAGGAAAAAGGAAGGAGAAGGAAGAAAAATACAAAGGAAAAATGGTGAGTTCAGAAACAATTATCACGTAAAAGAAAGTTTAATGTCAAAATCTTAGGGGTGAAATCCTGGCCCCATTGACATCAATGGGAGGTTTGCGCTGACATTTAAATCTCTACCTGAAATCAAAGCTATGGGTCCTTGCATGTGTGTATATCTCACTGAAGTCAATAAGAGTTGTGTGCAGGACAAAATTTTAACGTATGCCTTTTTTTTTTGGCATAGAAAAGGTAAACCTAACTTTCTTTCCTCACCTGTACTGCTTTGCTGTCTGATTATTTGTGGCCTATAATACCCATTTATAGTCCTTCTCCAATGATGGCTTCAAGAGGAAGAGAAGGCAGAAAGCACATATTGTCTGTGCTTAGCACATAATTATTAATAGACCCAGCAGCAGCACCACAGCAATCTCAGATAACTGGTCCACTAGCCTTGAGTCAGCTCTTCTTTACTTTTTTCCTGTTGCTTGCATAATTGACCACATTTTACTTATTTATTTTGTCCATAAATACTGTTCTCAGCTGAAAAGTGTTGCAAACTCATTCAAATTTCATGAATCCACAATGAGTCTTCTGCAATGTATCCGTGAAGAAAAACAAAACAAAACAAAACTCTTTTCCCCCTAATTTTCAAAGGACAGTGACAAATGTCTGAATAACTGAAAATTATTCAACTATTTAATCCTTCTTCAGATTTGCAGAATGTCATATACAATGTCAATTCAAATGACTGGAATATTACACCATGATCCCTGGATATCCAGCCCGTCCACTAGATCAATGGTTTCAACCTGTGGTCCATGGACCCCTGGAGGTCTGCAGATTATGTCTAAGGAGTCCGTGAAAGGTTGTCATTACTATAGAACAGTGATTTTCAACCTGGGAGTCTGCAGACTATGTCTAAGATTTCCAAGGGGGACTATACCTCTATTTGAAATATTTTAGGAGTCTACAAATGAAAAAAGGTTGAAAACCTGAGCCGGAGTGTGGTAAGGAACAAAATTGCAAAGTAAGTGTGTTCAGAACAATGATTCAAAGTTACTGTTGCATTGACATAAATTAGAGACAATAACACCTCTTAGTGTAACCCAGTGGTTCCCAAACTGGGGTTTGCAAACCCCTGAGGGTTCGCAGAACGTTACAGGGGGTTCGCCAGAAAAATGTCACTAATGGTGGACAGAGGACCCCGGGCATTGGAGACAGCAGGTGGGACCCGGTTGCAGGGCAGACACCCTGAGCCCCAGGGAGAGCGGGGCTGGGCAGTTGGGGCCGGCAGCCCAAGCCCTGCCCCCGTCAGCAGGGGAGCCGGCAGCCAGAACCCCAGCGCTCCGCGCGGGGCTAACAGCCCAAGCCCCAGGGAGAGCTGGGCCGGGCAATTGGGGCCAGCAGCCCGAGCCCTGCCCCCGTCAGCGGGGGAGCCGGCAGCCCGAGCCCCAGCCCGAGCCCCAGGAATTTGCCAAATCTCATCTAAAGCCAGAACCACGGCCCTCCTTGTTACCACCAGCCACAACCTCACCCGAAACTAGAGGTGGGTGAAAGATACCAAGCATTTTTCACAGAAAGTTTTGAATTTTTTTCACATTTTTCAAAATTCCCCAAGAAAAATTTACAAAAAAACGGAAAAATGGTCCATTTTCAAAAACTGTTTTCATGAAACATTTTCTGATTTTTGAAAACCAAAAATGAATTTATTTTTATTCAGAACCCTTTTTTTAAAAAAACAAAAGCCAAAAAAAACATTTTACAAAAACATTTTTGGTTTCTGGTTTTTCTATGTTCGTTAAAAAAAGTTTCAATTAAAAATATTTTTCAGAGGTTCATAGATTCCGGGGCCCGGCAGTTGGGGCATCCATCACACTGAGGAAATGTAAACTTAAATCCCTGAAAATATTCACTTTTAGGAGGGGGTTCACGAGATTTCACAATTTAGTGAAAAGGGTTCGCGGGCTGTTAAAGTTTGGGAACCACTGGTGTAACCCTTTCTAAGTGTATTACCAATACACTCAAAAACACAACCGTTTAGATTTTCACGGCTGATTTGTTAATGAGAAGGGCTAGAAACTATTTTTTTGTTTTTGTTTTTATAGTAGCTTAGTTCTGAGGCAACCCACCAAAATCTACAGGAAGTCTCCAAATCTGTTGACTTCACTATTTTTCCTTGTTTGGGATGATGATGAGATAGATAAAATGCATACATATCAATTAGTGGAGAAGACTGGGTTTTCAGCTTCTTATATAATGGACGCAGTTTTACACTTACAATTAGTTGTGACTACAAATAATTGAGGGCGCAAATTATAGTATTGAGGTATGTAGCTATCTGCCTATGCAATCCGGTAGTTAGATATACAAATAACACAATTTGTGCCTGGTGTTGAGGAGACAGTGTTGAGGTCCCTTTAAAATCAAGGCTTTCAAACACAAATTAATGAAAGGAAGATTGACTCTATGCTTACACTGTAAAATATTCAATGATATTTCACAAAGATGCTCACTAAGTAGAGCAACCATCTATATTTAAAGAAAATAAATAGCAACTGAATGAAATAAATAGAACAAGGTTTATTTTTTCCTAATACAAATTCATATATTTGAATCACATTGTATCCTTTCATGATTACTACATAAAAACCTATTTTTATCTAATCAGCTGCATAGTATCTCCTTAATAAATATGGGTTATGGGAACTTAAGTAGCAAATAAGAGACATCCATTTAAAAATCAGAGCAAGTGGTCATCTTATTAAGAAAAATACAGTTAATCAAAACAATTAATAAGGGTCACGTAAGTGGAATTCCAATGAAATGAATAAACTATGCCATACCCCTTCTATGGGCACCACTGTTGCACTCAAAAAACCCTCAGAGTTTCCATGCATGTTTCCATCAAGATTTTACAATGCAGCAGATTCTCCTAGGTGTCACACTCAGGAAGTAGAATGTAATAATTGTGGTAAACATTAATGTGATGCTAGAGTGTGCCACTTTGCAAGAAAGAACACTATGAAACATTAGTGCCAGATTTTACTGTACTGAATATTATATACTATCCATAACGTCCCACCTGCAAAACCTATAATTATTTGCACTGTGAGGAGCTCCTGGAGAGTTTGCTATCTCTCTGATCTAAATATCTTTTCTATTCCTGTCTTCTCCATTTAATGGAGATTTCCTTCACCAGCCTGCCCCTTTGACAATAATAATATAACATTTCCCACCAGATTTAAATGGAGAGCAGCCAAATCCCGCCTGCCTTACTCATGCAAGATGACTTCTGTAGGACTACTCCTGTGATTAAGGCAAGCAGGATTTGGACCCGGTCTTTAACATTTCTCTGACAGATTTCTCTTATGGAAAAATAATTTATTGGGATTTCATTCCTTAACACCAACAAGTCCCATTCCTGCTCCTCTCTACATGATTACAACTACAAACCTGATTACAATGTGTCTTTTTGATGCATAATCGTCCTTTCATGTACACCTGCCAGATGGGTCTGTATATTAGCTCTGAAGACGGAAACTAACAAGAATCTCTGCTTGCTACGAAATTGGATTAGGAACAGCTTCTGATGCATTCCCCCTTTGTCTGGGGTGCCTTAGACATTCCAATGCAAACTATTTTCAGAACTTTTACAGGGGAAGTGACATTTCAAAATATGAAATTCATTTCAGAGTAAATGAGGCAAATGATCATTTGTGACAGAAATGCATTATTGTGGCACTCAAGATCTTGCTCAAACATTTCCAAATAATGAAATGTATCTAACTCAGTAACTACATTAGTTACTTTTCAAATTTAATCCTGCCATTAAATACCTACAGGTACATACTAAATAAATACACATTCATGTTGACATTTTATCTATATTCTCACACTGTCTCTGTGGTACATAGGTGCTTTTCCATATACTAGTGTAGAGCACATTGTAGACCACCCCAAATTATTTACCCTAAAACTATTAGTCATTGGACATTCTCTCAGTCTTGAAAGAACATATGAGGACACCGAGAGACAGTTGACAGTATCCAAGCCACGCAGCAACTATTACATCTCAATAATACATTGAAGGAATGCTAAGGTTCCAAAATCAAGTGAACCAAAATTAGAGAACACCAGAATTAAAGTCGCCATACAACCTTAATTCAACCCCCTAGTGCACATGCATTATGATATCACCTTTAATTACATGATCACTCGTGATTTTTTCCACAGAACCCGTTTCATTCAGTGCACAGGAGGGATGGTGCTCACTAAATGAGCAGCTACTCAACATTTTCTTTTAACCTCATTGTTCAACCTCATGAGCCTCATGCCTCATTTACTGCACTCTGTTTAAACCCTGCCCGGAAGAGAGAATTATTAATTTCCTCATGGGCTTTTTTATGGCGCTCATCGCTATAGTGTCTAAGTACTTCACAAAACATTAATTCATCTTCAGATAATTCTTGTGAGATGAGGGATATTATTATCCTCATTTTACAGATGGAAAACCGAGGCACAGAGACATTAATGTCGGAAGGATCCATAAATGTTTGGTGCCCAATTTGAGATGTCTGTGGTCTGATTTTTTTTCAGGGACCTTTGCATTTTATAGCTCTTAATATGTTCAAAGCACAGCTTTCATTGGCTTCAGGTGCAGTTGTGAGTGATCAGCATCCCTGGAAATCAAACCCCAGGCACCCAGAAAATAAGGAACACACAATTAGTGAATAGTTTGGTTTAAGAGACTTGACTAACATCACACAGGAAGTCTGTGGCAGAGGCAGGACTAGAATCAAGGTCCCATGGTGAACCCTGAAGAACTGGATTCTCTCTCTTTCTCTCCATGCAGACCCCTGCAACAAATGAGGCAGGGTCTTACAGATAACCATGTCATTCACTACACAACCCTAATTCATTCCCTGAGCACCATCCATCCCAAGCACAGAATGAAGCAGGGATCCTGTGAAAAAAATAGTATATGATCTAATTAAAGACTATGTGACTCGTCGTTTCTGTTCCCAGTTCAGACTTGAGTGTTCTCTAGTGGTTACAGACCTTCTGTCCCTGTGTACATGCACCCACTCCAAGCCTGAGGCTTTCTGCTCCTTGTCCCAGTCTCCATGCCCCAGCTCCTTTCAACTCTTCATGCCAGCCCTAGTACTTCTGCTCAGAACTGTGTTCCAATGCCAGTTCTCCTCTCTGCTGACTCCTCAACCCTCCAGTCCTGGTCCTCATTCCAGCCCCTGATCCCTCCTCCCTGCAGTTCCTTGTCCCAATTCACACACACACACACACACACACACACACACACACACACACACACACACAATCTACATCCCATTCCTGATGCTCCCTCCCACTGTTCTTCATCCCTGGGCCACTTCCCCCATCACCTCCAGTTCCTTGTCCTCATTCTCCACCACATTCCTCATCCCAGGCCCCCCACCCAACAACCCTTGTCCTAGATTCCTCACCCCTGCAGCCCCATGTCCCAGTCTACCTCCTTGCCAACCTTGCCCCCACTCTGGCTGTTCACCCCTCTGCATTTCAGCCAGGCTGCTTTCTCCTCCTCCTCATTGCCTGGGTGCCAACAGGGAAAACACTGAGAGCACAGGAGGAGAGCACCTCACTACTCTCAGTTCCAGAGTCCAGCAGCACAGCAGCAGAATACAGCAATTACAAGGAAAGTTCTGCTCCACCCTGCAGCTCTGGAATGGAGCATGCCCAGTGCAGAGAGACTCTTTGGAAGATTTAGGTGCTAAACTCTAACAAATTTCTACTGAGCATTCGCAAATGAAATTTTTTCAGAGGCTTATAACTTAGCAAAATTTGGATGAATTTTCACAGGGATGGCAAGGCTTATTTCTGACATCAAAGTAACCTCCCTGCCAAATTTTGAGTACCTCCCCCAAAGCAGGAAGGTGTTAGGGCTTCTCAATAAAAAAAGTTTAGAAGTATTTTTAACATGAGCAAAGCAATGGGTTTTTTTCCTAATCTCATTGTCAAAAAGGCTCAACCATTTCAGTTTAGCCCTTCAAGAACAATTCAGCCCGAGGTACACACTCAGCATAGAAAACTTCAGCCCAAGCGATTAAAGTCTGGCAAAGTTATAAGCAACTAAAAACAAGGTCTTATAAGCAGGGCTGGCTTTAGGCACTGCGGGGCCTGATTCGAAAGAGCTGCTGCCGAAGAGAGCGGCGGGACTTCGGCGGCAGCTCTAGTGGCTGCCGATGCCTTCGGCTGCATGGCGGCGGAGGGTCCTTAGGGACGTTGCGGGGCCCTCTTAGGGGCGGGGGGCCCGATTCGGGGGGAATCGGGTGAATCGCCCTAAAGCTAACCCTGCTTATAAGGTCAGGCAACCTTAACTATAGGCGTTGTTTCCTGCACCACCTGTAATAATGGTGGCCGCATAGAATGCTGTAAAAGCCTGAGATAGACAGACTTCTATTTTTTTCCTTACAAGATCAAAAAGTAGTTATAGACACCTCTTCCATTAATGAAATAAGGGGCACCATTAGTGAGGTATTTGGTTAAGCACATTGGATAAGCTCAGATTATTAATCATTGTCACTGTGCTACTATCACGTGTGTTTACAGCTGAGTAACCAAGCTACCCAACTCAGTTTACAGACAGAACTTTCCCAGGCCCATGTTCTACTGTCTAGTGGGTTGCCAGGCTGCAGTTCTCCTGGCTCTCTTAAATAATATAAAGTCATAACTTCCTAATGAACAATGCACCATCAATATGATTCAATGATTAATGATAAAAAACTGTTCAAGTAAATATTCCATTCAATCTGATCAGTTCTACATCTGGTGCTGGTTTCCTTCAGGAAGTTGTTTTCACTCCTTCTTCCAGTCTATGTAATGAGTGGGGAGACCAATTCCAGATGAAAAGTGTCTAAGCAAGTCACAGTCGTGAACAGAACACAAACTGTACAAAATGCACCTTTTTACTGTGCAGACCTGCTTTCTAGATGCCAAATTATAAAACACAAGCCGCTAAATTGCAAGGCCCACAAACTGGGAGTTCTGAATAATAAAACAAAAACCAGACAAAGTTAACTTACACCCTCCTCTGGTTTTTCAAAACATCCTTTCGTCTATATGGGCTTGATGCTGGCAGACCCTTACATGGCCACAGGAAGTCAGGAGCTTCTTGCCCAATTGCACGGCCCATGTAAGAGCTGTGTTCGGAAATCATTTATTCCCCCAAGCCACTAGGTACCTCAAATACCAGGATCTGTATGTGCTGACCAGTGGAGCGGAGGTCAATAGAGTAATCCCAGTTCACATCAGCAGAGGATGTGGTCCAATATTTTTTCTTGTAGAGGTCTGTGCATTGATTCCACACATCTGTTTTTTGACATATTATTGAAATGCTGACCTTTTGAGAGCACTGTCAACTGGTTAAAGCAGGGGACTAGGAGTATGGAGTTGTGACATCTGTCTCTGGTTCTGGGTTCTCTGAATTATTTAGGGCAACAAGTATGAACTCCAGTGTTCAAAAATCCTGATATTGACTTAAAAATCATGAGATTTTTAAATATAATACATGCTGGGTCTTTTTGTTTGCTGTGTGGGTTTTGAGCCTTTACAATTCACATTTTCAAGCTATTCTCTGCAACTATTCAGGCTAGAAACTTACTGTAAAAAAATGAAACTTGAGATTTTCACATGATAACATGACTCCAGGAGCTAGAGCTTTAAGAAAAACATCAAATATCATGAGCGACACAATAAAATCATGAGAGTTTGCAATGCCATCACTTGTGGCCTAATTCTCAAACATACTCAGCACCCATAGTTCCTATCAACTTCAACAGAACTTGAGGAAATTCTACTCTTAACCTTTCTGTTCTTCAATTTCCCTATCTGTAACACAATGATAATATTTTATCAAACTAACAGGAGTGTTTTTAGGAGTCTTAATTAATGTTTGTAAGTTGCTTTTAGATCCTTGAATGAAAGGTGCCAAACACATGTAAAAAAACAGGATTTATTATTAGATACTCCAGAACATTTTAAAGATGTCTTAATATGCCCAGCAGTTTTCCCCCAAGAGGTTAATAAAAATGTATTTGTTTTAGTCCTCTTTTAAAAGTTATTTTCTAATTGGATACAGTACTGTCAATTATTCTACAGATTATGATGTGAAAAATTAAAGGAAATATGATGCCTTTGGTGAAGTAATTATCTTTTTTGACATGTCATTATATACGTGCTTCTTGTGTAGCTATCTTGCAGGTTAATAAAATCAGGACCAAGATGCCTTTGAGACAGGGTAGCTATTTCCTATCAATAAAATTTAATGTTGCACAGTTAATTTATAGGAAACATGGACTTCGTTAAGTGCTCTGGGCTACTCACCATGCAATAAAGTGTTATCCAGCAACAGAAGCTGCCTCATTGTTATGGCTCTGCTACCACAGGATGTTTGTCCCTAAGCAATGAAAATGCATTTTATCTGAATAAGAGTTATGAGCAATTTGAGATTGTTCTGCACCAAAACGACCCACAGGATTTTGTATTTGCTTAATTATTCTCCAATTCATTTTTCATTTACAGGACTGATGATATACATCCACAAACCCAGGCAGGATAACGTTTGAATAACGACTTCATGGTCTACAGTTTTTGGTACTGCAAGCAAACTGGTATTTGTTTCTGTAAAAATTCCTCTGTTCAGCCTAAATACTCTCTTGAAAGACAATACACTTGTTAATGGACAATCTAGGAATTACAAAGACAAATCATTAGCATCATCCTTGTCATCCTCTGTATTTATACGAAGCACTGAATCCCTCTACACTTTCACTTTAGTCTGTTTGCAGAAAATGTTTATGATCCAGTCTAGACTGCAGTAAAACTAAGGGCATGTCTTAGACTTCAATCTCTGGGTGGCATTGCAGCTCTCATAGACATACCTGAGCTAGCTTTACTCTATCTAGCTTGGTTACTGGAGCAATGAAGCTGTGGAAGCATTAACTTCAGTGCAGGCGAGCCCCATAAGTCATTACCCAGGGTTCCAGGTGGGTTTGTATAGCCCATGCTGACGCTCGTGCTGCCATGACTTCACTACTCCGGGATCTGTGCTAGCTAGGTTAAAGCTAGCTTGGGTATGTCAGTGTGGAGTGCTTACTGAGTCCCACAGTTACCAGAGAGGACCAGGATATATTGCAGCCCGCTGATCCGGCCGGTAGTGAAGATATACCCTAAATGGGTGAAATTTTACATTTAAAATTGATACTAGGGCAGCAATTCCAAAAAAGATTTACAAATGATCTCAGGATGGAGAGCTGCAAAGATTCTACGTGGGGCTAATAACGCTACATTGGATGTCTGACGCTAGTTCCTTGGGAAACTGGAGAAAAGATGGAAAGGTCTTCAACAAATGATATACATAAGACAAGGACTGACAATTCCCCTACTAGGGTTGCCAGCAAGACAAAAACTACACCTAGCAGAGAAACTGGAATTCATTAATGGCAAAAAAAAATGAACTATACAAGAGATATATGCATCCATCTTCACGGGGCTAAGAAAGCTGTCAGGGGAGTACAAAAGAAAACTGGTGCCATCAGCAACTGACTCCATTTGCTGGCATGGACCCACACCACTTCCCTTATATCCTTGCTAGGGAAAGTCAAAGAAGAATTAAAGAGAACGGATGACATGGGGGTTATTTCCCATATGGAAGAACCCGCTGACTGGTGTGGGGGATAGTTGTAGCACCAAAGCCCAATGGCAAAACCTGGATTTGTGTGGCCTTTATACAATTGAATAAAAGCATCTTCAGAGAAAGACATGCTTCCTGCAGTTGACCAGACATTAGCTCAGTTATCAGAAGTCAAAGTCTTCACAAAGTTAGATGCTACAGCAGGCTTCTGGCAAATGCCCCTTGCTAAAGAATCTATACCATTAACTATATTCAGACCCCATTTGGCAGGTACCATTTCAATCTTTTTCCATTTGGCATATCTTCAGCACCATAACATTTCCAAAGGAACACCTCTTGACTCTTTTGGCATGCAGACATGTTGGTAGATAGAGGACAAAGATAAGAATGATCATGATGAGCGACTACATGCAGTACTGAGACACTGCCAACAAACTGGGCTCACTCTGAATGAGAAATGTGAATTTGGAAAGGTGAGGCTAAAATGTGTAGGTCACATAATTTGCAAACAGGGAATTTAGCCAGATTCAGACAAACTGAAGGCATTACTTGCTTTATCTGAACCCAAAGATATTCTTACTGTAAGGATATTCCTGGGTAAAACAAATCATTTTGGGAAATTCTTATCAACTGTGGCTCATCTAACAAAATCTTTAAGAGGTCGCCTTAATGGTTACAATACATAGATGTGGGCTAGCCCACCTCAAAAAGCATTTAATAAAGTAAAAGAACTAATGACATCTCCACCAGTTTTGACAATGTTTGGTAAGTATCTAACAACAATAGCAACAGGTGCATCTTCATATGGCTGAGAAGCAGTGCTCACACAAAAGCCGCAAGGAAGAGACCAGAGACCTGTTGCATACCCAGAAGCCTCACAGAAACTAAGCAGCAGTATGCTCAGTCCAAAAGGAAGCTCTAGCAGTCACTTGGGCTTGTGAGCAGCTCAGTCCATATCTGTTTGACTTGAATATTAACACAGAAACAGATCACAAGCATTTAGGGGCATTATTGGGTTCAAAACCACTGGATGACTTTCCACTGACAATTCAAAAACTTTGCCTGGGGCTGATGCAATTTTCTTTCAACACTGAACACATACCAGGGGAAATAGCGCCCCAATTGAGCAGCTACCAATGGAAGAAGATAAGGCTCTAAAGCAGTGGTGGGCAACCTGCAGCCCACCAGGGTAATCCGCTGGTGGGCCGCAAGACAGTTTGTTTACATTGACCATCCGCAGGCACAGCCCCCCGTAGCTCCCAGTGGCCGCAGTTCACCATTCTCGCTCAATGGGAGCTGCAGGAAGTGGCAGCCAGCCTGTCCCTGCGGCCCACGCCACTTCCCACAAATCCCATTGGCTGGGAACGGCGAACCGCGGCCACTGGGAGCTGCAGGCAGCTGTGCCTGCAGACGGTCAATGTAAACAAACTGTCTCGTGGCCTGCCAGTGGATTACCCTGATGGGCTACATGCGGGCTGCAGGTTACCCACCACTGCTCTAGAGAGAGATGTCAAAATCTACACTGACCTTGTTCTGGCAACAATTCCAGTATCTGCCATCTAATTTCAGCAAATGAGAGATGAAAAACTAAAGGATGAGACTTGCCAGAAACTCAGCCAAAGAAGGTGCGTTTGAAGGAGTCGACTTCCAACAGACCTCCTACCATATTCGCAGGACTGAAACGACCCTCACATGGCCGATGGCCTGGTTCTGAAAGGACAGTGCATTCTGATCCCTACAGTACTTCAGAAAGAGATATTCTCCAAAATCCATGAGGGACACCAAGGTGTAAACAAGTGCAGGGCACAAACACAACAATCTGTATGGTGGCCCGGTCTGAGCAGGCGAAGTCATACCTTAGTAGATGGCTGTGAGCTATGTAACAAGGGCGGGGGAGGGCAATTTCCAGAACCGTTACCCTCTACAAAGCTACCTGACAGACCTTGGCAGGAGGTAGCAACATATTTGTTTTTCTGGAAGGGACACACAGACATTATTGTAGTTAATTACTTCTCCAGATATATTGACTTGTCTATACTTACACAGATTTCATCTGCACAGGTCATCCAGAAACGAATGTGAATATTTGCAAGACGTGGAGTTCCTGAAATCCTTATATCTGACAATGGACCTCAGTTTACCTCTATAACATTCCTAGCATTTGCACAGGTCTTTGATTTTGAACTTCGTACTAGTAGTCCACATTACCCCCAGAGCAATGGGGAGTTGGAGAGAGCAGTGCAGACTTTGTTTTTGCTAAAAACCACATAAATCACACTTTGCATTTCAGTCAGCACCACTTGGGTCTCAACTATCTCCAGAAAAACTATTGATGGGAAGACAACTAAGGACATCTTTACCTGTGACTCCTATACAGCTGACACCTAAAAGTACACACTTTGAGTCTTATGATTTTTTGAGTCCCTTTATCTCAAAAAATACAAAATATAGGAAGTCAAAAATATGTTCCTATTGAGAGTTTGGTGGGCTCTCCGTGGTTATGTAATTTGCTAATTAACAGAAAGAAATTGCATTCTTCATCATAACTGAATTCTTATGTGCCATGCTCAAGTAACTGAGAAAAGATTTACTACAGCTTCTTTGGTTCTATAACACAGTACAAGGAAGCTTTTTTAAACAGGAGAGAAATACAAAATGGCCTTTTGACATATGCTCTCAGTGATGTTCCTTTCAACCAAAACTGGGCACTTAGGCAATGGATTTTGCTAGTCCCTGGCCATTTATGTTGCATCAGAGAAGTTCTTCTACACAGTACCTGCTTGTTTAATGAACAAGGGCTTCTGTGAAACTGGAGGTCGTGAACTGGCTGGCCAATTTTGTGACAACCAGGATCTTCTATTGATTTGTCCAAGACTATGATCTCAGTGAAACTATTCAGTCTGTTCTTGAAAAGTTTCATGAAGAATTGGATCTTTGACATGGCAGCTGTTCCTTTAATCAAGATCAGGATCGCTGAACTCTACTCCTGAATCCGATCAATAGTAAAGTGTAGTGGGTTAGTGGGGGTCCCTCCCCTTCTGGGTCAGTGGGAGGCCACTCCACCTCACTACATAGCTGGGCATCGCTGGGAATTAGCTGGGCAACACACAGAGTTTGGCTTTGGCTGGCAGTTCAGTCAGAGACGCAGTCAGTTAGGGTCTCTAGCCTGCAATCAAGGCAGAGGAGCAAACAGTTACAAATTCAAGCCCTTAGTCAGAGCGGGGGCAGTAAAGAGTCTATGGCTCCGGCCTGTATTCAGAGCTGAGCAGCAAGAGGGTCAGGCTCTACTGCTCAGCTGATTTAGAAGTGGAGCTTTTGAGCCACCCGATGAGTTTAATGAAGAGCAGAATCTTTGACGAAGCAATGGCTACTTTCATGCAGAACAAGAGCTCTGCTGCTAATCCAGCTGAGCTCTTTGAGGAAGATCCTGTTCTGTGTGAAATTGCTTTCTGACGGATGCTATTTTTTTTTAAATGGGAAACATACACAAAAACACTGTGTTGCTTGACAGTCAAGGTTGCTCTCTTGAAGTTGACCTTATTTAGGTCAATGGATCAATGCCAATTGAAACCAGCAAAGAATCAGGTCTATATTTCTTTAAGTGAAGTATATGGTTATATTCAAATTAGCTTATTAAATGATGCCATGCTACAGCGACAAAGTGCCTTTAACTTTCTTTCCCAAAAAAGCTGGCAATCCCAGGTGAAAACTATGGCTGTCGGAGAACCCCTTCTCCTCCCACTTCTACTCACTCACCGGACTATTCACCCCCATCTCCTTCCTGTTTCCACACACAAAAAGACCTCCTAAGTTATGCAACAGATCTCCTTCTCAACATATTGATTTTTGCCTTAAAAAAAAAAAAAGGCAATAAGGGTGGTGGGGTGGAATGGAAACAGGTACAGAAATTGTCCAAGGAATTGACAAAGCATATGAATTTTATATTCATTTGCAGCCAGATAGCATTTGTCTGTTTTGTATAAAAAAGAAAAACTCCTGAAAACTGAGTTAATATAGATAGAAACTTAACTCTAGTTATCACCTTTGCAAATATACTTTTGGACCATTTATATGTCGCTTCGTAGCCAGCTGTATTTTTATAGACCATAATTTAATTTTATGCACAATTATAAAGCTCTAAAGGCAAATTTAGTTGTAGCAAATAGACTCTGAACTGAAAGGAAAATACTTCCTAATATTCCGTGGAAAATGATTTCCTGGTGTTTTAAAGCAGGATTCATCTATTCAGCACCAATGTATTATGCATAAGTTACAGATTGATAGATTTTGTCGAATAGGTAGTGCTTTCTATTATATTTATATCCTCGGGGTTATTGGAGGAGTGGGGAAAGCTTAACATCACTCTACCAAAAAACTGTTTATGTAAATGGTCTTATTACATAATCTATTTGCACCAGCCAGTTCTCAGTGGAAAGAGCATTTATGCAGCCCAGTAGATTGGTTTCAAAAGGCCATGAAAATACACTCCAGGACATAATGCAGTATAATGAAAAAAAATGACATCTTTGCTGCAAGCTATTGCAGTGGTCAACTTGTTTATAATTAGACTTTCCAGCTTTAAAAAACTACAATGGGTTATTAACGCAACAGCCTTTGCAGCAAATATTTTATGCTTCATAGTTTTGACATTTTTCATGCCGTTGCTAAAACGAGTCAGTATTGCCCAATTCCATCACTAAAGAAAATGTCATCAAGGTCAAATGACATTTTTGGAATTCACAAGTGGTTGTTTTTATCCCAAGAGACAGAGAAACTACTCAAAAAACTAGAAAGAAAATCTCAAAGTGATAAATTAAGCAACTTTTTTGATTTAGTAGTGCCTCAATTCCTTTCTGGATTTTTTTTGGGGGGGGTGGGGTGGGGTGTTCTCTGTTTGTTTTTTTGTTTGCTTTTTTTTTTTTTTTTTTTTTTTTGCAGAACCTAGTAACAGCTACACTGTGCCTCTATGAATTACATTTCTGCATGTAAATGTGAACTGAACACTTAATATGATATAAAGGTGTTTTTATATCATATCCACAGATAGTGATGTGGAAATGAAGATTAAACTGTCTGATACTTCAAGCCTGCATCTACACTTTGGGTGTCAGAGCTTTGTAAATCAATCAAAATGTGATGTTTGTTGTTACGGATAGAAACTGGATTCTAAACATTATAATGAAGTAGGATTTTTCGTTCTACTTTCCTGTTTTAACAGCAGTTGTTATTATTAGAAATATGTAGTTCAAATTGGATTTTTATGAAAAATCCCAATATTTTACTAATCTTCTGTTGGTATCAGACTGACTCCTTGGTCTTTTATTTGCTTCTCGTGAGTAATGCTGCTTACAAGGCAAGTTGTCATGTTTACCATCTTCAGTTTGCAGATTGATTTAATCCTCATGTAGGGCATATTGCAGTAGTCTACGCTTGAGGCAATACAATTATAGATGATGATAGCAGGGTCTGCGTCCTGAAATCACGGTCACAACAATCTGACCCATAAAAGATGGGAGAAAAGCTTTCCTAGGCATTGCTGCTATGAGATCATCCAGCATAACCCCAGTCTCTGAACTTTGGCAAAAAAGGACAGGCACACATCCTCATTTAAAAGAGCAGACATAATTTTCACTACATCTTCTGATTGCTGCCCTCAACCCACCAGCATCACCTTAGTCTTATTCAGATTGAATTTGAGCCAGCTATCTTTCATCCATGGCCAAGAATACAATAGCTCATTCTAACACTGCTGGTGGCCCCATGTACATGCTGGTCAAGACAGGAAACAAAAGGAAATTCTGCAGAGCCCCACACAAGAGTAAGCCCTCCAGACAGAAAAGCAATTTCCCAAAATTACACTTTGTGATCTCAGGGAGGTAAGAGGAAAGTCATGTACAAAAAATGTTTAGTTTTGGCGAAACTGAGGTTGGTATCAAGAAATGGTACTTAATGGAAAACTAGTCACAGCTTGAACAATGGAGAAATAGCCATCTCTCTGTAGTAATGAACAATGTAAGCAGATAGACAGGATCTAACTAATGTACCTCTGCTAGTTTACTGAATAATGTTCAATCAAGATAAATGTAGACGCACAAGTTTTGACCCAAAGAATAAATCAGGGGCCTACTTCCTAAATGGAATGGTGTTTCATTCTATCAACCAAGACAGGGGACCAGACATCATTGTAGAAAAATGGTCTATTCTGTACTTAGACTCAGTGAGCAGAGGAATTAAGAGAAGAAAGCAAACAGACTGCAAGGAGTATGCATTGCTAGGGGATTACAGCAAAACCCATATGCTATTGTAGTATATCAGATGCCAAATGATGAGCCATTAAAGATGTAAGGCCAAATTTTTCCCTGAATGTGCACATGTGCCTCCCATTGGTTACAATTGTGATTGACCAGACAAACATTTGTAGAGACCTAATTGAAGATTTTTAGATTCTGAAGCACTGGGGGCTAGAATTACAAAGGTATTTAGGCACCGAAAAGAATTCACACAAGCACCTAAGCAGGATAGGTGCTTAAATTACCATCTATATAGCACAGAACTTCACAAGAAGTCTGAAGAATTAATTCTGTCAAAACCAAGCACTGAAACATCACTTTTTGTGATTTTATACAGACTTACTCTAACATTGCAAACTAAAAACTATGTAAGCCATTAAAAGATCATTATGAAAACATTATAGCCAAAATTTCAGAACGTTCTTTTTTCACCTTCTCGCTTTTATATTTAATCTGGAAAACAACCCTCAAATTAAGTCTCACTTTTTCAAGAAGCTTTACATGCATTGAGTGTAACTCTTGGACCAAATTCTAATTTCAGTTTAAACCAGTGTAAACCCACAGTAATTCCACTGACTATTTCCTTCTTTTTCCATATGCTTACATTGACTTAAATTAAGTTACTCCAGATTTACATCACACTAACAGAGATCAGAAGTGCGCCAAAATATTTAATTTTGTTAAATCAACTTTTCTTTGATATGTCTCAATGTTCCTATTACCTTCAAGGACTGATGTGGACTTCCTCCACTACCTAAAACTTCATCTGTTAATTCCCCATGTACTGTATGCTCACCATAAACTATTTAATCTAGTAGATAAAGTGACGTATTTTAAAAGTACCTAGTTCAAACCATGTAAAGATTGTAATTTTATTTTTTAAAATCCATATGCATTTTTCTCTGGTCAAATGTACTCCCATTCTTTCACTGCAACACCAGCTTGAACAGGTATTTGACATATATTAGAAAAATGTCCATTAGCTAAATAGCTCCATATCTGTCATTACTCTTCTTCTTTCCTCTCGTCATTATAATCTGCAGATTTGGAGATTCTCCACTGGATAGTAATGTCATTATACAAGTTACTTCTAGAATAATAAAAGCTGCAGAGCTAACAACAATGCCTGTACTGCATCATTAATACCTTTGTCTAGTCAGAATATTACTATGTGTATTGCAGTAGTGTCTACCGACATAAGTCATAGGCCAGGCAACACTGTGCTAGGACTGTACGAACACAGAACAAAAAGAAAGCCAGGAATAATAACTCCTGATCACTGATGGTTTCTTCCCCTGTAGTCATTAATGCATGAGCCAAATTTTTCTCTCTCCACTGTCTTCTTCCCCAGTTAAATTTCCATTTCCATCACGTTTTTAATAAAATTAGCAAAAAGCTGTTAACGGTATTTAAGGCCCATTTTAACTCCAGCTGAGCCAATGGAAGGATGAATTGATTTCAATGGGAGTTGAAGCCAGTCTACATACAGCAAGGTTTGGCGACTTCATCAATTAAGGTTCACCTCACTGCAATTTCAGCTTTCTACCTCCCTCTGGATAACCTATTCTTTGTTTTCGCACAAAATGTCCATCAATCTCCTCAAGAGCCTAGAAAGGCTATACCCACAAATACGAGGACCCATCCCTCCATGGGACCAAAATCTGGTCTTATCAAGGCTTACGGGCCCCCCGTTTGAGCCGTTGGCATACCTTTCCTGGAAGGTGGCCTTTCTGGTGGCTATTCCTTCAGCAAGATAGGTATCGGAGATACGTGCCCTTATGTCAGAGCCCCCGTATACAATCTCTTTTAAGGACAACGTTCAGCTATATCCTGACCCTGCCCTTCCTCCCAAATATAGTTTCACTGTTCCACAGAAATCAGGCAAGTTTCCTACCAGTTTTCTACCCAAAACCACACAGAAACAGGAAGGAGTAATGTCTCCATACCTTGGACATTAGACAGGCCCTAGCGTTCTACGTAGAGAGGACCAAACTGTTCTAAAGATCCACCCAGCTCTTCATAGCAATGGCTGACAAGATGAAAGGCCTTCCCATCTTGGCCCAGAGTATCTTGTCCTGGATCACATCATGCATTTGTACATGTTATGAACCGGTGGGTGTTCCATCACCTGCTATTCTGACTACCCACTCAATTACTCTACTCTGCATACCCCACTCAATCCACCTCAAGGCTTCTCCCCATCAGGAAGTGCAAAATGAACTGGTAGATCACCTCAGCAGATCTTTCTTCAGTCACCGTGAGTGATCCTTTCACCCAGACTCAAGGCTCAAGCATCATCAGCGGCATTCCTGGCTCAAGTCCCTATCCAGGACATCTGCAGAGCAGCAACTTGGTCATCTGTGCACACATTTTCTACTCATTATGCCATCACTCAACAGGCCAGGGACAATGCCAGATTTGGTCAAGCTGATTTACAGTCAACATGTCCATGAACTCTGATCCCACCATCCTCTGTTACTGCCTGGGAGTCACCGACAGTGGAACGGACATGTACAAGCACTCAAAAAACAAACCAAAAAAAACGGTTACTACCCATTCTGTAACTGTCGTTATTCAAGATGTGTTGCACACATCTGTTCCATGACCCATCCTCCTATCCCTGGTCGGAGTTGGCCAGAAAGAAGGAACTTAAAGGGTTACAGGGTCGGTCGAGCCCTTTATACTGGTGTTATGAGTGCACAGCACCGGGGGGGCAGAGCCGACCGAACAGATACCACTGAGGGGAAAATTTCCAGTATCTGTGCTTTGGGGGCACACACACACCTACAGTGGAATGGACATGTGGAACACATCTCTATCAAAGAACAACCGTCATGGAAAGGTTAGTAACCGTTTTATTTGTGACATACAGTGAACCCCAAATCTCCTTTCCCAAATTACAGCACAGCACTGGCCACTTGCCAAGCCCCTCTCGCTTCTTCCTGAATTCAGAATTTCAGCCAGAGATTTTCTATTGCCTTTTGTTTACATTCCCAGTAAGTGGTCTTTTCTTAGTGCCTTATTCATTAAAGAATTTTTTGTAATAACAATTGTGGGCTCTTGTTGGAGATTGCTTAATTCATCTTCAGCCCTGTAAATCTGATTTCAGAAGGGTTGCATCCTATTCTTTTAAAGACAAATGAAAAATAATCACTCGATTTCATTGCTATAATTTTTCTTTTGCTTCTGCTTCTCCGCTAGCTCTTGTACAAAGGCCAACCATTTTCATTTTGACATCACACTGTAATTTGAGAAAGCTGTCTTATGACTTTTTTTTTTTTATGTTTGATTATTCTCAGATGCATCTTGTTAAATCCTTTGCAATGTGGCTACTAAAGCAGGGAGGAGTCTAAGAAAAATCACTGAAAAAGTACATATATTCATTTTACTTTCTTTTAAAGACTTGTCAACAAATCTTCACATAGGCCTTGATTCAGGAAAGCATCCACGGGACACCGTCTTCAACCCAAAAAACCCTAACCAACCAACCAACAAAAAACCCTGAAACAAATGAACCTTTAAAAAAAAAAAAAAGTAACTTAAGATAATTTTAAAACAAACAAAAACCCCAAGCAGAGTTTTTACTCCAAAAAGAAAGAAGTTTCAGGGTATCTCTACACTGCAATTAGACACCTGGGTCTGGCCCATGCCAGCTGACTCAGGCTTGTGGGGCTCCAGCTGAAGGGCTGTTTAATTTAAGGGTAGACTTCCAGGCTCAGGATGTAGCCTGGGCTCTGGGACCCTCCCACTTCAGAGTCCTGCCAGTCTCATGATCAATAACAGGGTCAATCTGTGAATTATTTCCATTTTGCAATGGTGCATGCAATACAGCAGATCAGGAAGGTTGCTGGAATGCCCAAAGAGACTGATGGAGACATGTTACCCTATAAATAATAACATGGGGCCAGATTGCGTGGGACGAGTGAACGAGAAACCTGTCCCCATTCTTTGTATGCCTATACAAGGGCCGTTCACAACAGCAGTCCTGTTGTCTGGGGCATGCAGGAACTACTTATTCTTGTTCCCTTCACAGAGTGCAAGACTCCACAAAGAGAGAGAGGAGGTACAGGCAGGAAACAGGGCCATAACAAGGTTCCCCTCCACACTGGCCATAGCGTGAGGTCAGCATACCAAGGGCAGCAACCTTCTCCATTGCCCCTATGTGTATGGAGCAGCTCTGGGAGAACTCTATATGCCAGAGATACAATCCATCCCATGCTCCTCCTGGAGGGGAACAGCTCTGCACTGCACCTTCCAAAGTTTTAAAAGCCACATGCTAACATAATGGTGTCCTGAAACAGTTAAATGCAATGCAGAATCATTTTAAGTTTCAATTAGTAACTCATACTGAGTTATCCTTAATTACTTATTAAAGGAAGAATATCATCCATATTATAAATGTTACTTGAGTAAACTAGGGATATAAAAAAGTGAAATGTATTCATTGCTTTATGAACACAAACCTTCCAGAGAGTGATACAAATCCACAGGATGTCCCAGAGTGCCAGAATTTGCTGTCTCATCTCAAAGATGGAAGACATGCAAAAGCATGTGTATCTAGACTGCTTCTGTTCTTAGTTACTCTGTGTCTGAGGAGATGTGTGTCTGTTGCTTGTTCCAGGGAAAGCCTGTGCTAGGTTGTGCCCAAGATACTTACCAATAATGCTTAGCACTTATAGGGCAATTTTCATCTGCAAAGTACTTTAAAAGCATCAGCTATCAGTCATCAGAGTGAGATAATAAGTATCGTTATCCCAATTGTACAGATGGGGAAACTGGGACATAGCAGTTAAGGCCCAGATTGATACCCTTACATTGAGTGGCATCTTATTCTGCAACCAGCCCCTTGGAAACCATTGAGACTAGCTGAGTAGAAAGGCACTACTCCATCAGAACAAGGCTTGCTCTATCTAGCCCTGAGGGACTTTCCCAGATGACAGGAGTCACTGTGAGAACTAAGATTATATCTTGGCAGTTCCTATCTCTCAGTTCTGTGTTCGGACCACTTCTCTCTATATCAGTTGCTTGTTCCTCATATGTTTCTGTGGGCTGGTAGCCAGGGATGCTACAGGACGTAAGGCTACAACATCATAATTTTGGGGTAAAGCACATTCCATTCTATTGTCTTTGAACACGGGCGTATTTGGCATCTGCATCTAACCTAATGCAGTTTTTCTAAGATGGAAAATTTCCCAGATCACCACACTTCTCAAACTTTCTTTTACATTAATGAAAATTTTTGCTGTGGGAATTTTTTATTTTCTTAAAATAATTATTTAGCATGTGGTTTCTTTAACATACTTCCTACTTCGGTAGAGCAGGCAAAAAAAGAATAGCACTTTATTATGCAATTGTTTACTGCAGAGGTGAGAACTGCAGTGCGGCAATACTTTTCATAGCAACTTTGAATTCTTCTCCACAGACTCACAGAACCAGATCTTCACATTTACTTTGCTGCCATAGAGCTCCAGGTCCTGGCTAACCCTTGTATGGCTGTGCAGAGCTCGGGGGAAGGAGTGAGTAAGGAGCCTCTCCCCCTGCATGACCCATATAAGGGCTGTACGGAACTTCAGACCCTCCCAACTAGGTATTGGAGGGGCAGCTGCTTCAACCCTCAGTTTGCACCATTCTAGTCCTTAAACTGGGAGTTATGATAAAAAGAGAGCTCTCTTTTTCTGGTCTAGAAACTCACCGCCATCACATATATTGTGGCTACAGAGAGGCAGGGGTGGCGAGTTGTATGGGCCCATGGTGCCCAGGCTCCAGCAAATTCAGGGCCTGCTGCCCCCACTTGCCTCCACTGGAGTGTCCCCCAGCCCCACCAGCTGCCCCAGCACACCTCGCTCGAGTGTCCCTGCCTGCCCTGGGCAGTGGGCAGCTGCCCCCTGCAGTTCCGCGCTGTGCTCCCTCACCAGCAACTGCCGGCTACAAGGGAGTGGCGCCACAGGCAGGCTGAGGCAGCTGCTGCGCCGGAGGAGGGAGGAGGTGCATGGCAGCCCCCTCCCCCTGGCATGCGACTCTTGTCGGGGGGGGGGTTCCCTGACTGGACCTCCTGAGCAGCAGCCTGGGGAGGCTTGGGTGAGTGTTGTGCTGGGGGGGTTGGGGAGGCCCCCCCTCCCCAGAGCTCGCTGCTGCCATAGGGGAGAGGGCTGGGGGGAGTCCTCTCTGGCCCCCTGCCCCAGCCCCGAGGCAACCTGCTTGCTGCACCCCAAACTCCTCATCCTTGGCCCAGCCCGCACCCCCTCCTACACCCCAACCCCCAGCCCAGCCCCCACACCCAGTAACCAAACTCTGTCCCAGAGCCCTCCCACACCCAAACTTCCTCCCAGAGCCTTCCTCCCAGATCCTGCACCCCAAACCCCCTCCCGCACCCAAACTCCCTTCTAGACCCTTAGCCAGGTGTGGGGGGTGGGGATGGGACTTGAACCCATTCTGGGCACCACCAAACCTGCCACCTCTGCAGAGAGGGGCAATGAAAGCTTTCAATCACAGTGATTCAATTTCAAACAAATGCATCTTTTTCTCTGAAGCTGCTTTCTTAGACTTTAGCGTGGGAAGAAAGTTGACAAAGAAAGTATAGAAATACATCCCACCTATGCTCATGCTACACAGCCAGTCACATAAAACCTTTGACAGCCAATTACTAAGCACTCCTACAATACACATTTTATTTAATTAATCTCTCTTATATCCTGTATTCCTGACCTGAAGAAGAGCTCTGTGAAGCTTGAAAGATTGTAACTTCAACCAACAGAAGTTGGTCCAATAAAAGATATTCCCTCACCCACCTTGTCTCTCTCTCTCTTATATCTTATCCTTATCTTTTGTGATTGAACACACACACATTCAGACAGGTTGTTTTAGCCTGTGGCAACCTGGTATTTCTGCACTGTGTTTAGGCAGGCCATTCGTCTGGACAGTCCTGTTTGTGTGTGGTTTGCCCCTGTCTGGTACTGATATAAAACTGGACAGTTGTTTTGTTCAGTATCACAGACAGAGGATGCCATTTTGAGAAGTGCACCCCTTTGCCCCGCGAAGGTTCCATTGACCTCTCACGTGAGGTGATGCTCTCTTCAAATGGCATCCTTTTTGCCTCGTGGTGCATGCAAGATCAAGTCAGTGGGGGTGCGGCTGGCAAGGGCAGGCCCACACTGTTCCCAGAAGTACCAAAATGTCAGGTATTCTGGGGATGCATCAGTGGCCATCCTAACTGTGATATTATGAATATTTCCAAAGGATTCCAGTATCTAGAATGAAAAGATTTGAACTACAAACTCTGTTCTGTCCAAATTAGTTTTACAGTTTCAAAACTGAAATCCAATGTTTGAAATGGAAATATCCATCTTAAAATCTTGAACAGTAATTGATTGATGTCTTACTAGTCTATAAACAATGGAAATCATCTTCATTTTTTTCTAAAATTAACCCCCTTTTTTTAACAGTTCTCTTCAGTCCTGCAGCTATGCACGGTGACAAGATTCCCTGCCTCGATACCACAGTAACTGGCATTTTCTACCTGACTCGACTAGGTAGATATGGGAAGGGAGAGACAATTTCCTCTAGACAGGAATAAACTAGATAAGGACAGAGGAAACTCCATGAGTTTCACCTGACAAAGTTTCCTCTCGGTTCTTCCATCAAAAGGATGGGACATGGTTTGCGCCTCCATAGAGGGAGCAGGGGTTCTCTGCTGGATTAGGATTGAGTTGGTGGAGAGAGTAGGGAGACATCCTCCCTTTATATAGTCCAAAAGGGCCAGCCAAAAATGCAGTTCTTTTATTCAGAGGAATGCAGAGGCCATGATTAATTACTCCCTGGGGTGGGGAAGAAAGAGTTAGAAAAATAAACACAGTCATGGTCCTGCTTTCCCATGTACCAGCAGGCCAGGCTGGCCAGCCAGGTGGAAGGAGAGAGTTGCACCCTTAAAGAGGTGTAGCAGATTGTGCCCTATTGAGAGTGCACAGTCAAGCCTTTATCCTGCAGGGAAACCACTGGAGGCAAACAGCATCCTCCCTTGCTTCTGGTCTGCTCCCTAGTCCCACTGACTCCTGCAAACAAGGCTCCTACAGAAACCCTACTTCTTGGATCTTCCCCTACAACAGCTTCCTCTAGAAACCTCCCTAAATTGGGCACAGGTTAATACATCCTGAGAATCTGGAGACAATGCAGCTACCTCACTCTCATACGGTCTCCTCCTGCTACGTAGGACTCATATGGAACTCCCCCACACACCCCTCTTATGTTGTAAGGGCTAATCAAATTGATAGACACATATATTAGGGTGAGGATTTGTTGGTTTGTTTTTGAATATTTGTGAAACCATCTCACAAAATGCTTTAATTAGGAGAAGTCTTGTGTCAGAATATGTGATTCCTGCGGGCACGTCAAAATCTACAGCAGTATGTGAACTGTAACTGTTAATGGGCACTGACACAAAGCCCCTATCAGTTAAAAGCTTGCCATCTCTTGCATGAATTGTCACATGGTCCTCAGCATGGTTTTGGATAGAAATCTGTGAGTTTCAAGAAGTCAGGAACTTTATGTGACATTAAACTGATCTGTTTCTGAAATATACTGCCATATATGATGCTACTGCAAAAGAAAACACTACATGCAGTTAATGTAGTCTCTGTAAAACTCCCCTGTTACTAATTAATTTAATAAATTACTGAGCAATCTGAATTGTGCCTACAAAACCAGCTGGCATCAAACCCAGGACAAAGCCTCCAGTGCTGTTAATTCCCACATTTATATTTTAATCCAGTATTGATTTGTGAGTTTCTCTCCAGTCTGCTAGAATTAAAAATTGTTTCGCCTCCCACTGCTTTCTCTTGATCCCCAGCAACAAAAAAAATCTTAATTCATTAATAAAAATCATATACAAACTATAATATGCACACACACAAACATACTGCATAGTAATATACACAATATTTATTTATACTCTGAACTCATCTATTTTAAATAGAATACTACGTATATATGTAAAGTGTGTATATACATATGTATGGCATCTAGACACATACTTAATCTTTCATTAGTAGGGGGGAAAACACTTATAATTAAAACATAGGAACTGCACTTCTATTTAATTACAAAATAAGACCAATTTAAATTGGCAGGTGACAAGTGGCAATGGATTAAATGAATTACATTATTCTAAATCATAGTAGAAGTATAGCAGAAGCATTGCCCTCCTGTTTAGTTCCATTTTCTCTTGTAAGAACAGAGTGTGATATTTGGGAGGGTGATGGGGATTGTTAAAATCAGTACACACACACACACACTTTTGCTTCTCACAGTGCGGCAGAAGCTTTCCAAATGAAGAAGCTGTTTCCATGACACCAAACCCTTAATTTGAAGCCTACATATAAACAGCCTAGGAATGTGATCGCACAATGCACCATTTCATTTTTATTTTATTCTTTCTAGGTTCAGCTTTGGACAGAGACAGAGAATCCTCATGAAATCTAACATAAAAGTTACTCATTATAACTGGCAAACAGTCCCACCTTTACAATTCTACAAATACCTTGATTTTGTTCCCTATTAAATTTTCTGTCATGGTTAATAAATCTTTGGCAAAATGAAACAAGACTGGTAGATTAATTTGACTGCTTTGTATATATGACTCGTTCCCTCATCAAATTAGTCTATCCAGTGCTTATGGCTTTTTTTCTGTGTAGTCTTAGCTCAGTTTATCCTTTTCCTTAATATTTGTTTTTCTTTAGAAAGCTATTTTCCCTCCTTTTTTTCCTCCGAGCAAGCTATTTTCTAGTCTTCTATCATTGCAAGCATATAGTAGGAACTAGGAAATGTAAATATTTATCCTCACTCATCTGAAAAGTAAATAAAGGCAAATCTTCCTCTGTACAGCATTTGTAGTCATAAATATGCCATCATAGGAAAGACGTAATCTGACTTGAAGTACTAGCAACTGAATGACATTAATGCCGGCTCACTACGATATGGATCACATCCTATGCCCCCAAATCTATCTTATTCTCTATTTCTTCAACTTGACTTAATTTATACTTTGGGGTTTTTTTTTAAAGAAAACGTAGTATAAATATCCTCTGTTTTAAAACATTGTAACCATTTGTTTTATAAATGGACAGGATTAAGACGTAAAGAATAGGAATGAAGGTCTGGGTAGGATTTCATGCACACATAGTATGCTCAGTATCACAAAACTACAGATACAAATGTACTGCATTGTCAGAAACACGCAATAGCAGTCAAATATTATTCATGGCCTTAGCTTCATCAGCAAACCCAAGACACTTCCAGTATATACGCCCACACACACCAAGTAAACTGCTAGAGAAAGAATTTATTTCCTGAATGCATTATTCTAAATTGCTTCGAGCAGCTATGGTGGTTGAATATAGGATCAAGTGAACTCAGCTGACTATTCTTAAGAAAAGTACAGTAGTTCAATTTCCAGCATTGCAGATTATGAACCATACTGTAGCCGTAGTTCACCTTACATTTCAAAATGTATATGGAGTATTTAGGGGGAAGTGGCATATTTACATCTGGACTTCATTCATAGGTTAGCTGCTGAAGAGCAGCTATTACCTTTAGCCCAGATGTTTCTCTGCCCTGGAGACCACGGAGCAATGAAAATAATAATATTAGGAACTCATGTTAATATGAATGTTTGCAAATTGTTCCAAAAAAAAGTAGTGCTCAGGCTGTGCGGTATCAGATCCGACCCTCAAAGGTTTCACAGTAAATAATCCACAAATTCCTACAGGCTTGAGAAAGGGTCATGCTCTGTGTCGCTGGGGGAGGAAACTTGTGATGACAGCTGATTGAATAATATTCAGCTAACCGAGTCAATGAATTTCAGGACTGATTAAAAATAAATTATTTGATGAATATCTGCTCATTATCCACTCAGCTCTCCTGGTGACATGCCTCCCCCAGAAATGGGGCTTGATCCAAAGGCCACCGCAGTCAATGAGAGTCTTTCTACTGATATCAATGGGCTTTGGATCATGCTATGAATGGCACAGATGCAGTTGCACCCTCACCAGCAATGCATTCACTGAACTTTACCGGAAACAGCCAGGCTAGGTGTCTTTGAGACTCCTGAATGCTGCTGAAGGAGCCCCAGATTGCAGAGATAAAATACAAACGCAACCAGCAAAATATAATGAACGGCGTTACAAAGCTGAGCAACGTTTGCTCTCAGGAAGGTGAAGCCTTAGTGCATTCACTCCTGACCTAACACCTCCCTGTGGTGACTCCCCAGGTCTCTCTCACAGGTCTCTGAACAGCCCAAATTCTCAAACCTGGCCACGCTGCAATCACAGCAGGACCTAAGAGGATGGGCAAAGGGGACTATGTCCCCTTTGCGTTTCCCCTACCTCCAGGGCTGTTAAGGCAGGTCCAGCCCCCAGCCACTTGCAATAGCCATTTGCCACAGCCCCCAGAGGCCATCCCAGCATAGCCAGAATAGCTAGAGTACAGCAGCACTCACTAAACCCTCTCCTTTCCCTTATGGCTTCAGCAGTTCCTTACACTGAGGGCCGAGAGGGGAGAGGCACAGGGTTAGCTACACAGGCGGTATCACATTTAGTGATTCCATTTCAGCAGAGGAATCCTTGGCTGGCCATGCAAGCTAGCAGAAAGGCTGCTTTGTGATCCTAGTGCCTGATGACTCCAAGGATTTAGCCAATTATTCATCAGCTTTCCAGAGCCTGCCTAGGTTTGGGGCATAATTGCAAGGATTTCTAGGTTTTATTAAGCACTGCTGCTCTGTGGTAACTAATAGCTGGTTTATTGATGGCCACCAGGGTGAAAAGGAGGGGAAGGATGGACAGGATAGACTGGCCTGGGCCTAAAACCCAGGGTCAACTCTCTGCTCCCCCACAGACTTTCTGTGTGACCTTGTGCATGTCTCTTAGCCTCCCTGTGCTCCCCATGTGTACCTACCCCACCAAGGTGTGGGAAGCACAGATGGGTGAAATATTTCACGCAAAACATTTTTTATGCCACAAAATGCAGATTCTGGTCAATGGAAACAATATGAGAACTCAGGCTGAATTGGCCAAATTGTTCAGGTTGGGGGGAAAAAAACTAGAAAAAATTCCAAAAAATTCAAAATACTTTGATATTTTCAAAAAGAAACATTCTGATTTTGCCATTTTCATTTCAAAGCTGACTGTACTTTCATGTTTTTATTTTTAAAAATGTTTTAAAAAAACAGGAAACAAAACATTTGGTTTGACTGCAAATGAAATTTTTTTTTTAGATTTTTAATTTTTGCCACTGGACTAAAAAAAAAAATCAGTTATTTGCACAACTCTAGTTGTGAGGACAAATGCCTTAAAAACCTGTGCGGAGCTCCAATGCTACAAGAATGGGAGCCACATTAGCACTTTAGATAGAAAGTATCAATTTGAAAATGTTTCTGTTTGTAGTCACCATTCCAAAAAGGCTGTATTAATACTGGGGCAAATCTCACAGATAACCTGAACTGAAACTGGTGCCAGCGGGCGTCTGCAGAGCTCCAGTGTGGGGTCTGGGCCTCCAAATGGAAGTCCTCACTCACCACACTTGTTGGAGATGGGAGAGAAAGGCAAGTCACAGAACAGTGGCTTCGGGTGGGAGGAGGAAAGGCCCAAACTTAATTTTAAATTGGATTTGAAAACCAGCCTGTAAGAAAAGGCAGTGGTGACTAAAACAAAGAGCATACACACTTGCTACAGCACACAAATGGAAAGAGGCTAGCTACAGAGGGATTTGAACTGTAAGGGAGAAAAAGGACTTTGTAACTACACTGCAGGTTATGTATAGGCTTGGCAGAATTTGATTTTTTTTTTTAAATTTCAATGGATGATATCTGTTTATTTTTAAGTGGGGTTTTTTTCAATTTTTATCAGTTTAAATTTTCAGAGTTGCAGCAAATTATGGGGAGTCAGACAATGGGAGAGTTCAGACAATAATGATTTAATGATAATAGACACTCAGAGACAAAAAGATTCAAAAAGTCATATAACCCTTAAAACACAAATTGTCAATATCATACAACAGAATTTACAAAGTAAATATCCTTAAATCAAACTCTAAGAAGTTTTCAAGCAGCATTTTTCTTACTTTGCCAATCTGTACATTTTGATTATTATCCATGGAAACATTTTTTCGTTGACTTGTGTGTGTGCGGTGAAATAGACATTTATCGACATTTAACGATAAAAATCTAATCTTCCCAAACCTAGTTAAATACCATTAGGCTCCTGCCTAGCTATTTTTAGCAACATTATTCTGAAGGGTGTTTGTGATCTTCTATTTGAATGATTGTTTCTATTTTTCCCTAACAAACCTGCTTGCTATATGACACTGTCACGCTTGAGGAGAAATTTTGGTTTAATTTACATGTCCTGCTTATCTTCTTTTAGCCCTACTAAATATCTGTTGCTCCCTTTTCCCTACCCATTGTCAGTGTGCTTATTTATCTGTCGTTAGACTGAACCCCTTGAGGCAAGGATGGTACCTTCTATTTTTGGAAACCACCTTCAGGGACTAAATTATGACAATTAAGTCAACCAGAATTGGTTTGTGGTGACTGTCAGATTTGGAATAATCATTGTCAGATATTCTCATCCTAGGATTTAGATATCCAGTTTTACAATTTCAAAGGAGAAAGAAACAAGAAGTAAGGAGCATTAGGTCAAAGCTAGGGAACCGTGGATCAATTCTGTGAAAAAGTGCATAGAGAATATGGCTTACAATTAAGTAAACATGGGGAGCGGGTAAAGATTTTGATAGGTCTCAAAATGTAATTGTAAATGAGAATCACCATGTTACAGGTGTATTTCTAGTAGAGTCCTGCAGGGATGGGTTCTTAGGCCTACACTACTTAATAGTTTTCTTAATGACTTGGAAGAGAACATAAAATCACTACTGATAAAGTTTGCAGATGACAAAAATTAGGGGAGTGATAAATAATGAAGAGGACAGGTACTGACACAGAGCAATCTGGATCAATTGGTAAGCTGGGCACAAGCAAATAATATTCATTTTATATGGCTGGGGCCCTATCAAATTCACAGTCCATTTTGGTCAATTTCACAGCCAGAGGTTTTTAAAATGAGTCAATTTCACATTTTCATATTTCAATCTGAAATTTCATGGTGTTGTAACCATGGGGGTCCCGACGATAAAAGCAGTCAGGGTGAGAGAGTCACAAAGTGATTGTTTGGGGATCATGTGTTTGCCACCTTTACTTCTGCCCTGCTGTTGGCAGGGGCACTGTCTTTAGACCTGGGCGGCCAGAAAGAAATGCTGCTGGCCCAGTGTCCAGCTCTAAAGCCAGCGCCGCCACCACCACCAGCGCAGAAGTAAGGGTCATAGTGTATGGGGGGTGGTTTACCATATATTCAGTTTTCCTGGCAGTCTCCCACCCAAGTGGGAGCCTGACAGCTGGAGCCGCAGCCTCTCCATGCGGGAGAGTGGCAGCTGGAGCCACCAAGCTTCCTATAGCCGGAGAGATCCTAGGGGTGGGTCTGATCCACCCCAGGAGTGGCCCCTTCAGGGGAAGAGGAAGTCTTCTCCCTCCCCATCCCCAACCAGGTTGAGCAGCTGGAGCCCTGTGCAAGGTAGGAGCCCCTGGCTGCGAGCCAGATTTCATGGGGGAGATTAGATTTCACGGTCTGTGGTGCATTTTTCATGGCCATGAATTTGGTAGGGCCCTAAATATGGCTAAATGTAAATGTATACATCTAGGAACACAGAACAAAGGCCATATTTCCAGGATGGGGGAATCTGTCTTGCAAAGCAGTGACTGATGATTTGGAAGTCGCGGTGAATAATCAGCTAAACATGTGTTCCCAGTGCAATGCTGTAGCCAAACGGGCTAATGTGATCCTTGGCTGCATAAACAGGGGAATGTTGAGTAGAACTAGCAAGGTTCTCTCTATTTCTATCTCTGTTCGCACTGGAGCGACTGCTGATGGAATACTGTGTCCTGTTCTGGTGCTCACAGTTCAAGAAGGATGTTGATAAATTGGTGAGGGTTCAGAGCCATGAGAATGATTAAAGGATTAGGAAACATGCCTTATAGTGGTAAGTTACAGAAGTTGAGTTCCTAGTCTAACAAAGAGAAGGTGAAGGGGTGACTTCCCCTTTCTTCCTTTTTTTTATTTTTGAGATAGATATAGACACACATGAAGAGGGTAAATTGAGGCAGCAGTTTTACAAGATGTCCCAAAAGCCACAATCAAGGAAGAAAGCTATACTGGTTGAAAAACTGACTTCATTTAGAGGGGAAGTGAAGGCAGCTAAATATAAAAACCAGGCCATTTTTTAAACCTATATCTCTCTCCTTTGGCCAGTTGGCTGTCAATGTCGGTCAATTAGTCATTAATCAATTAAATCTATCAACTGGTCAATTCAGTCTGTAATCTAGGAGTAACTCTTGGATACCTCACTGACACTGAGTTCTCACATAGCAGCATCTGTGAGTAACGCTTCCTACCACCTCTGCTTGCCAAGAAACTCCATCCCCTGCTGACAGATGAAGACCTGGCCTCAGTTATCCATGCCTACATCACCTCTCGACTGGATTACAGCAATATGCCTGGCCATGAAGACTTCAGCAATTCGGAAACTACAACCAGTTCAGAAACGGCGGCACATCTGCTCAGCAATATAGGCAACCGCAAACACATCAAACCTGTCCTCTGCTCTCTACATTGGATTCCCATAGAATTTCAAATCAAGTTCAAAGTGTCAGTCTTATCTTCAAAGTGCTATATGGCCTGGGCCTTGGGTTTCTAAAAGATCATCTAAAACACAGGGACCATGGTCAGTAGCTTTGCTCCTCCGGTTCCATGGAACTCTCAGCAATAAGAGTCAAGCTGGTCTGTGTGAGCCACCTTCAAGAATGGTGGTTCAAGAATGTGGAATGACCTCCCTCAGGAACAAAGGACCATCAAACACCTCACCACTTTCCACTCCAAGTGCAATGTTTATTTGTTTGGCCTTGCCATCTCTAATATAAACATATAGCAACAGGTATATTTATATTCAGGGGGAGGGAGGGAGCACACCTTCCCAAACTAGACACTATACTGCATACGTTCCTCCCTCTGAGGAGAGGACAAGAGAACAAACTAGACGTGACAGATGTGTAGTCACGTTGCTTAATGCACTACTGGAAGGCGCTCAGATATTACAGTGATGAGCATGGTATAAAAACCCGAATGGAATAGATAGGCTTGGTAGAATTCAATTTATATATATATAAAATTTCAATTGAAAATATCAATGTTTATTTGTAAGCATTTTTTCAATGTTTATCAATTTAAATTTTCACAGTTATGCAAAACATTAGGGTTAAAGGATTCTTTTTCTCTCTTTTTTTGCTTTTAAAGTTCCCACATTTGTGGGAACTTAACCGGGGGGGGGGAGAGAGAGGGTGTCCAGACAATTATTTAAGGATAGTAGACACAGAGATTCAAAAAGTTAAAGTTTTATAACCATTAAAACACAAATTGTCAACATCATATGACGAAATATGCAAAGTAAATAGACAAATCAAAGTCTAATAGGTTCTCAAGTAGCATTTTTCTTACTATGCCTATCTGTAAATTTTGACCATCATTAATGGAAATGTTTTTCATCAGTTTGTGTGTACAACAAAATCAACATTTATCAATATTTACTGATAAAAATCTAATCCTTCCAAGCCTAAGAATAGACTAGAATAGCTTCCTCCAGCCACCATTGCTACTACACAGATGCCTTCCGCATCCTTTTCACAGTCCCTTTCAGGCTCCTTACTCAATTCCCTCTGAGCTGAGACTCCTCCTGCTAATCTCTCAGCTGCTCACTGGAGAGACCCACAAGCAACCCTTCTCTCCAGGTCTCCTGAGTAGAGAGACACACAGTTACCTTCTCACTCCAGATGTCTCTTCACTGTGGGAAAAGAAGCTACCTGACCCCTTTTCCCAGCATTCCCTGCTGTCCCAGCCTCAGTTCTGAGCTGAAAACAGTAACAGGCCTGTGCTCGATATGAGGATGTCCTGAAAGGGCCAGCACCTCCTATTACGGGGCTATCGTTTGCAATGTGTTTTGGGGTGAAGGGCTATTGGAAATGTAAGATAAACCATTAATGGCCTCCTCCCAACACATATGCCCTCAAAAAAGTAACATATGTCTTAGTCACCATCAGAGAGGAGTGAGAAAATCTATTTCCTCCAAGATATTGATACAATATCATTGCTACATCTCCATTTGCACTGCACAAAGGAGTTGTGGAGTTTCTGAGTTGCAGCTATTTGCTAACCAGGAACAAGTATTTCTTATGCTATGAAAACAATTTTTTTTTTTTTTTTTTAAACACAGACTTCTGGCTTGGGGATATTTATATCAAGTTTGGTCACAACACAAATTTTAATAGCCAAGGCATAAACTTCTGAACAAAGAGATTTGTGATAAAAATGTTGACAGACCTTTGACTATAACATCACAAATAGCAGCTCTATAGCAACCTCCGTAGAAGTTCCTGTGCACAGAATTTCAATACAGCACTGTCTCTTGGGAATGGTGTATTCCAGTCCCACTTTTCCAAGCATGTACTGTTTTGAAGTTTAAGTGGCAATTGTCTGAATACTGAAGGATGAACCTGGACAATTACATGAACATTTTAATTAGAAGCATATCTTGCTGAAAGATTGAGAAGGGAGAAGCATAAACTTATTTGACGATGTGGAGAGAGGTTTAAAATATTTTCCAGTCAGAGAAAAGTTAATTGAATGAAGTGAAGGGGAAACAAATTCAATGTGATAAATGTAATAGATATTTATTGCTGCAACCAGTTGGCTTCAAGTATGAGCTTGATGCTAGAAAAGATAATTTGATAATTGGAACCTGCTTTTCCCTTTTTTATTATATCAACTTCTGTTATTATGACATATCATAAAAGGAAAAAAATCACATTATGTATTTGCTGGCCTGTGTAATAATCTTGAAAGTATGCCACAGAATTTCTACATCTCTTTTTAGATCTCCATGACTGTCGTAGTAATGAAAATATGCAGAAGATTAGACTGATACAGAACGTGGGGTAAACACAGTATGTGACCTTTTCTTCATGACCAGAATGTCTCTGTGACCTCAGCCGAAAGGGATTTAAGGTGAAAAAGTCAAAGCAGTCAAAATGTCAGAGGTAAAAAAAAACAAAACAGTGCTCGAAAATAAAACTTTACCAAGTGAGAACATTCCTTACTGGATTAAAATGTGTTCTTTTAAGCTATCTGTCATATACATATGTATATGTAAATACCAGGGACACACATTCACTTCATTCCTATACTAAGATCTTGCAACAGGTTGTGGTGAAGCTAATTACGTTTTTTCCATTGTAAATAATGACTCATATGCTGTCTATATTAAACTGAGCAGAGGGGGGAAGTGTGAAAGCTACTATAAAAGATAAAGTACAAGGACAGACTCTGATTTACTGTGTGGGGATTTTTTTTAAGTGAGTTTTTAAGTTTCTCTCTTCTTCTTGCCAAAACTTTTTAGGGCCCTGTTCTGCAATCCTTCAGACAAAATTGTAGTTACAGTTGTTTTCGCCTGAGAAGGAAGTGTTAAATAGGGCAGGTTTCAGAGTAGCAGCCGTGTTAGTCTGTATCCGCAAAAAGAACAGGAACACCCAAGAAAAGGTGGGAGTTCCCCTACCAACTCTAAGACGCCTTACTTAATTGGCCTCTCAGAGTTGGTAAGACAACTCCCATCTTTTCATGCTCTCTGTATGTGTATATGTATATATATCTCCTCAATATATGTTCCATTCTATGCATCCAAAGAAGTGGGCTGTAGCCCACGAAAGCTTATGCTCTAATAAATTTGTTAGTCTCAAAGGTGCCACAAGTACTCCTGTTCTTTTTAAATAGGGCAATCTACATTGTTTTCTGTGACATAGACCTGCTGTTGTCTGTAGCCTTTTAATGTAAATCTTTTTCCTGAGTGTTTTCAATAGGACTCCATAGCAAGCCTTTGTTTAAGATATGAACCAATTTAAAGAATAAAACTTAGTACATGCAAGTGAAGCAGACCTGTTTAAAATAATTGTGCTGGGACTTTCAAAAATACCCAAGATTGGCTTAACTAGTTTTACCAATAAAAAGCCTTTCCACCATGAGAATGACACTCCCAACACTGATTTTTTCCTCCTACCTCTAAACTTCTACCATCCGAAAGGAAAAAAAAAACTGACGAAATTAATAAAGTCTAAGAACACAAGGAAACACCCTGTCCTAAGCAGATTTTTGACCCTCAAAAGGGAGAAAGGCCAGAGACTTAATGAATTCCACCCAGGACTTGACTGTTGCCATGGATTTTACATGGAAGGAGCTTGGATTCTGTGGTGATGGACTGCAGTATAAAACCGTTAGATAGCTGGATAGACTTCAATAGGAATAGTCAACCCAGAGCTTCTATATGGGAAAAAGTTAGGCCAATACTTAGTGCTTTGAAAATACCACCCTATTACCAGAACAAAGCTGTCCGGCTCCCTTTAGAACTCTTAGAAGAAAAAATTATTGAAAAATACCTAACTAACTTTTTCCCCCCATCTTCAGACCTCATGCAACCCCAATAAAGTCAGAGGAAAGTCACAGAATGTTAAGCCATGTATCTGATCCTTTATCTCCACTAAATGTATGAGCATTTACAGGATTTCCACTACAATCATAGAATCATAGAATATCAGGGTTGGAAGGGACCTCAGGAGGTCATCTAGTCCAACCCCCTGCTCAAAACAGGACCAATCCCCTGACAGATTTTTGCCCCAGATCCCTAAACGGCCTCCTCAAGGATTAAAGTCACAACCCTGGGTTTAGCAGGCCAGTGCTCAAACCACTAAGCTATCCCTCCCTCCTATACTGTATCATCATTTAAATAAAATCCCAATAAATACTGTTTATAAATCACTACATTTAAACATCGTCTTTTCACTTTAGTGCTTGATACAATTCTCATTAAAGCTTTGGGAGCCACCCCAAAGTTGCCAAGGGCCATACTCTGCCCGGCATGAATTTCTCCTGTCTAGGACAGGAAACACGTCAAGTTTTGACTCAGTGTTTCCTGCTCACCATTCTACAGGGAATAAATAAGTCAGGGCTTTCACGCTTTTCCATTGAGTGAGCAATGGGCTTGGGCCCAAAACCCTACAAAGAGGTGGAGGCACAGTCCTCTGCCAAGCTACCTTTCAACCCACCTCCGTTGGCAGCACAGTTCCTCCTGGGGCCTTACTTCATTGGTTGAATCCCCCTGCAGCTGTCTCATAACAGTTATGTAGAGGGAATCCAGATATGTTAATGATATCCCATTAGAACATCAAAGGATTATGGAGGGAAGAGTAGTGTGGAGAGCAACTGCTGCCCTGCTTGACCCATGCTGAAGAAGCCTCCACCTCCCTAAAAACCACAGATGATTCTTGAACAGAAGAGCTTCTGTTGGGTACATGGAATGGAAGGATCATGCCACACAGTGTTGGCTCTCCCTCTCCCATAAGCTCCAATCAGGATTCAAGTATTTTTCCTCCCCTTGCAGAGCAGGAGAAGTATCACCCCACAATATTAAATTCTATTTCATAACAAGAAAACTAAAAGTTTATTCTCCAGCGCACTCCTGTTTGGTTTTGTAGGGAATTCAAATGTGACCATAGTTCTAGTGTTGTAGCTATGTTAACCAAAGCCATAAGTTAGCCTATTAATATTGCGGGGTCAAATATATGATCGCAACTGTGTCATGTTTTCATCCTCAGGATGCAGTCATTCTTCTTCAGGATAGCTGCCATCCTAGCCGATGCCATGCCACTGCACCTCTAATTTAGGACATGACTGTTTCACAAACATTAGTCAGTCAGCACCATATTGGACCTAGTTGTTATCTAAATCCTTCCTATGTGGTTAGATGTTGCTTAGGGCATGAATAAGGTTCCACCATTCCTGCCTATCCTGGGCCACTCTTTGCATGTGTCTTTGTTATAAGACCTGAAGAAAAGCTCTATGTAAGCTTGAAAGCTAGGGTTGCCAACTTTCTAATTGCACAAAACCAAACACCCTAGCTCTGCCCCTCCCCTGAGGCACCTCCCCTACCCCTTCCCTTCCCAGAGGCCCCGCCCCTTGCTCACTATATTCCTGCTCCCCCTGTGGCTCACTCTCCCCCGCTTTCACTCACTTTGACTGGGCTGGGGAAGGGAGCTGGGGTGCAGGAGGGGGTGAGGGCTTTGGCTGAAGGTACGGGCTCTGGGATGGGACTGGGGATGTGGGGTTCAGGATTCAGGAGCGGGCTCCAGGCTGGGGTGTGCGACCAAGTGGTTCAGAATGTGGGAGGGGGCTACAGGTTGAGGTAGGGGGTTGGAGTGTGAGAGGGGGTATGGATTCTGGGATCGGGGTGCAGGCTCTGGGGTGGGGATGGGGATGAGAGGTTTGGAGTGCAAGAGGGGGTTCTGGGTTTGGGGGGGCTCAGGGTTGGGGCTCAGGGTTGAGGCACACACTTACCTCAGGTGGCTCTCGATCAGCGGTGCGATGGAGCTAAGTCAGACTCCCTGCCTGTCCTGCACCCCGGAAGTGGCCGACAGGTCCAGCTCCTAGGCAGGGGGAGGCAGGAGGCTCCATGTACTGCTCTCGCCTGCAGGCACTGTCCCCCGCAACTCCCATCGGCCGTGGTACCTGGCCAAAGGGAGTGCGGAGCTGGTGTTCGGGGCAGGGGCAGCGTGTGGAGTCCCGTGGCCCTCCCACCTAGGAGCTGAACCTGCTGCTGGCCACTTCCAGGGTGCAGTGTGGTGCCAGGACAGATAGGAATAGCCTGCCTTAGCTCTGTAGCACCGCCAACCGGACTTTTAACGGTGCTGACCAGAGCTGCCAGGGTCCCTTTTTGACTGGGCAGTCCAGTCGAAAACCGGACACCTGGCAACCCTACTGAAAGCTTGTCTCTTTCCCCAACGGAAGTTGGTCCAGTAAAAAGATATTACCTCACCT
This sequence comes from Trachemys scripta elegans, assembly GCF_013100865.1. Classification (NCBI taxonomy): domain Eukaryota; kingdom Metazoa; phylum Chordata; order Testudines; family Emydidae; genus Trachemys; species Trachemys scripta. Next base: position 207,190,218 of record NC_048298.1, on the reverse strand, counting down.
GCTTTGTCTTTGTTATAAAGCATTCTAAAGCGAGCAGATAGCCCCATCTAGTGTACTCATGTATTAAAGGCCCTATTCTGATCTGTTGAGTTCATGTATCCCTTCAATTATGCTGGGGGGAAAAGTGAGTGAATGTTGCTGCTCATCAAAGTAAGAGACTAATAAATAGCCCTGTTTGAGCCAGAGTGCCATTGTGCAAGCTTCATTCATGCAAACAGCTCTGCCAATGCACCAGAACTACTGTTATTCTAGTCCTGGGTTTCTCTTGAGCAGAGACAGCTAATGGTGCCAAATCGTTCCATGCCTTATGGAAGCTGCAATGTTTATGTCATGGCTCTTTCTTCAAACTCCAAACCAGTGGTAGCAAGAGGATTTTGGCAGATTATCTCTAGAGAGTAAATTTAACATGATTATGCTGCCACCAACCTCCTACTTTGTATAAAGTACTCTAGGTGAATGGTTGTCTCCCGGGTCCTTCTAGATTAGATATACATAAAAATCGTGTGCTTCTTGAGGGCGAGACACATAACCCTCTGTAAAAAGAAGAACAGGAGTACTTGTGGCACCTTAGAGACTAACAAATTTATTAGAGCATAAGCTTTCGTGGACTACAGCCCACTTCTTCGGATGCATATAGAATGGAACATATATTGAGGAGATATATATATATACATACAGAGAGCATAAACAGGTGGGAGTTGTCTTA